>NC_051176.1:229797588-230087229 GCF_013339695.2 Rhipicephalus sanguineus
TTATAGCGTATCAGTGAACATATAAAATAAGTTATATCATACACGAGAAGCGCGCCACTTTACTCTTTTTTAAATGAAGTGTCGCAAGCTGAGAAAAAAAATTAATGAGGAAACATTATGGCGGTAGCAACAAACCGCCACCGTAGCCTAGTGATTATGGTACTCAACTGCTGACCCGAAGGTCGTGGGGTCGAATCCCGGCCGCGGCGGTCGCATTTTCTATGGAGGCGATCGAAAGTGCTTGAGGCCCGTGTATTAGATTTAGGTGCAGGTTAGAGAACCACAGGAGGAGTTCCGGAGCCCTCCACTACGGTGTCCCTCATAATCACATCGTGGTATTGGCATGTGAAACCCCAACAATTATTATTATGGTGGTAGCAACGCCCAGCCTTTGCACAACCTATCTCAGTAACTGGTACGCCCGTTCATTGCTGCACGGCACTTGTGGGAACAACGCGTGATAAGGAATCGCTCGTATTCTCCCAAGTGCGCAAAATATGTCGCAGTATCACTGCCAGAATGATTGCGAATTTCCATTTGAAATAACGTAAGTTGGCACATGTTGGTATTCCATTTAAGGATCTATAGCGCAGGAGACAACACAACGACAGAGTGAAATACGACTAAGACAAGCGCTAACGGCTGCTTGTGATGGCGAGCGCTTCACTACAACCTCAACCAAGTGTAAATCGTATCTTTGATAGTGCGCATTAAAAAATATTCGTGTTCTTTCTTTATAATCTCACGCAGTAACCTCGCTCTTTCTTTATATTCATCAATAAACGACGCGGTCACTTGTAGCGTCATTGGTGTTCGGCAATACCTACCGACAACGCAGCTACACTTCTCAATTCGCTTTCATCTTGTCACCAAAAGAACGCAGCACTATAGATACGACACAGCGTAAACGCCACACCAGAGACGCTGCAGACCGCGCGAAATCTTGAGGTTATTGTCTCTCATCCGCTTCATCTTGACACGTGATGTTACTCTGCCAACCTTGAGAAGACGCAAACTACGACATAATAGACGGAGGGAGAGTATATAGCCTATTCGGTATGTACGATGGAATGCGACAGCCATGTGAGTAGATGTAATGTCAATTGTGCCGCGTTCGTCTTATACTGTGGGTGCTCACAATATGATTGAATGCAAGATTGCTGACTTCTTTGCGAGCGCATATGCGCCGTAGTCCTTCCTATCGGAGAATTGTCTCAAAACTGGCGATCGGGGGCTGTGAACAGTGCACGTGGTATACCTGTTGACTTTACTGCGCAACAGAGTATACGTATACACGAGCTTGCTTCGCTTATGCTGTAGCATCGAGCTTTTTACGCAACGTTCCCGAACCCCTTCGTCCCTTCTTTTCCTTGTTCTATAAGGAGCTGCAAGCTCCAGCCCTTATACGGTTCCATGGGAAACCGCCTAAGCGCTTTGAGCGCGATGGTGCAGACCTGCATGCACGAAAAGGGCGGTGCTTCGATGGTACGTCAATAGGACAATCACTTGCACGGTTGTCGTAACAGAGAGGAGATATAAAAAGGAAACAGGCATTGGCCGTGTATATTTGTTTCTTCTCGTCCTCTGCGTTTCCTTTGTAAGCCATACTTAGGGGAAGGAGAAAAAAAAAGAAAAGGGGCTAGAAAGGCGGGCGGCAGGGCAACGCGGAGAATGGCGGGAGTGAAAGGCCCTTTCGGGACGCGAAGGGTATAAAGGGTTACCTGGATTTCGAACGCCGCTCTTTCTCTCTCGCGCCCGGGTTCCAGGCGCGGTTCTGTCGGGCGCGCGCGCACCTGGGCCAAATTAACGCAGGAGGTTAAAAAGAGAGAGAGAGAGGGTGGGCAAAAGAAAGAAAACCTTGCCCAAGGGCGGAGAGCCGCGTGTTCCTTCACCATTGAGCGCGTTATTGTCACGACGGTTCACCTCCGAGGAGAGGCCCAGACGAGGTGCACACACCGGTGGGGTCAACGACATCAGTGTGTCTGTTCCATCCCCCCTTCCCCCTCATCGGCGCCCGGATCCCGCGGGAAGACCGCGTGCGGCAAACCCTTGCTTCCCCGACGCTGCCGTGCAAGAAGAAAGAGATCCGGACCCGGTGTGTTCGAGGCAGCCTATAGCCGGAACGGCTCTTCACCACTGTGGCTTGAGAGGGCGCCTGCGTGAGAAAACGGAGCAGCAGATCACGCTGTGTACTATGATTTCGCTATAGTGCACTTTAATTTCAATGCCTGCACGTTACACGGAATCCCCAAATTGATTGAACTTTCTGCACCAATGTGCCTTATAAACAAACTGTATACCCCCTGGCGCGTAAGATGCGTCTAGTTACTACGAACTATAGCTGAGCACAGCCGGTTATCGTTATATAGGTACCGCTGCCACATCCTCCTGGCTGCTCATGCGAGGAAAGCTCAGTGCATGCAGAGTCTGCGGCAGTTGGTGTCGGAAATGGTGTATAGCATTAACGGTACGCTAAAATACTGCACTAACCCGCCTTCCAACACAAACCAGAGCTTTAAGAGATTGCCAGAATCGCAGTGCGCTCTGAGTTACTTTCCACGGGGTTTCCTTTACTTCATTCACACATTACTGTAAATAGCCTGTTTCGTTATACTATCGGAGCAAGTCTACCATGTAATAGAGCTGCTCAAAACACTGGGGCTATTTAAACAGCGGCTACTAATTAGCTTTCCGAGTTTGCATTCATCTCCAGTTGACGACGGTGACTATTGGGCGTCGTGCAAGGTTAAAACGAGAAAGATCAACAGATTCGTTTCACATTAAGCCGTTCTCGGCTTTGTCGCTTGCAGTGAAATTGTATAGTTGCTAAAATTGCCCATTATCTGTCGCAGACATACACGCGTCCCCACCATTTTACTCAAATAATATCGGTGGGGCCTCCACGTTTCAATATTTGCCTTGTGGGCTGGCGCAGGTCAATTCCCTCTGAATATTCTACCGAGCAGAGTCGTGAACCTTGCTACATTTTCCTGCTTGGTCGCACCAAAGTATCACATTCCATAGACATATATCACAAGGCTAACCTTCTGACTTTGCTCTCGCTTCTCTTTTCTCCTTTGCCCGCGATTTGTGAGTGAACTTCTCTTTCAATGCCGCTCAGAAGCAGAGTTTGGCTTCTGAGAAGTAACGGGACACGAGACGCGATACTAGGCCCATTATCACAATCGGCTAAAACCCATTCTCCAGCACTAAGTGTACGCCCAAATTCCTCTTGATGGCCGCTTGCGTAAATCCAAAAAATAGGCACTCTATTGAGGCCATTATGGCCGTGAGCGGCGTGAACTACGAAGAAATATAGCTTTGTAACGGCAATCCAGTTGAACGAACGAAATCAGAGTTTCCACGCATTCGTGGCGCTCATATAAAGGTACAAAGGTTCGACCGGGGACGAGGCTATCCAGAACGGGTTGTCATGTTGCCCGTTCTTGGTACGCTTTCCTGTAAACGAGTTTTAGCATATGAGGATGCAAGCGACTTATTGGAGAAAGATTGTTCAGAACGCGGCGGCTGCCTCTTCAGACGCGTGCGCGCGTTATCGCCATCTCTGCGCGAAAGGAGGCGACCGTATACTAAAGCCATTGCAGCAAGATATGCCCTGGGTCAACGCGTGTCCCGAGGCATCGCCATGCAACGTGCACTGGAGCAAGCCGATCTACGAGAATCCCCAAAGCACCACGGCATGCATGCCGTCGACGTAAGCGGGCGCATGGTGTGCTCCTTCGGCGTGTCAGCAGCATGCTTCTCTCGCAGCGGCGAGGCGTGTCGCCAAGCGTCGCGCGCGTGGCCGCGAGCGCAATGGCCGCGGCGGGCGTGTTTCGGCCCCAGCAGCAAAGCATCGCGCATCCCCTGGATGCTCGCAGGCGATGCGATCGATGGTTGCGCACCGGGGGCCTGCTGCTGCATGCAGAGGCGCGCGGCCGCGCACGCGCGTACGCTCGCGCCACAAACAACAACACGAAGGCGCGCGCGCTCTCGCTTCCTCTCTTCCTTCGGCACGCGCGCCGCCGCCGCTTCATTGCGAAAAGAAAATGTCCACAGAAGCACGACGCACATCGATGAGTCTTGCTGCTGCTGCTGCTGTTGCTGCTGTTGTCGCTGCTGCTGCTGCTGCTTCTTCCCTTTCTGGAGAGGCGGGGAGCCGGCCATCTTGATTTCGCTGGACCAACTATAGCCTCGGGAAGGCGGCAGACTGGCGCTATCCTAGTGGCTACTCGTGTGCTATTTCAGTTTCTCGAATCCGCACTTCAGGTTCTGCTCATTCCACTGCTTCAGTGTTACGTCAGGCTCATTTTTTTTTTCTGTTTTCTTTTTTCTTTACTTAAAAACACGTTTTCGCACACCCTCACTCTCGAATTATATACACCCACAGGAATATGAAAGTTGTAATCCCAAAAGAGGCCCGCTCATCGCCTTCCAAGCCACGTTCGACGGGAAATGTGTTCGCTGCCCACCAGATATTCATATGTCAGGATTCAGTCGAAATGCCGTGAGTAATTGCTGTTCCAAAAGACAGATTCGGTCAAAAGGCGTAGCAACGCCACTTTTACTTCAGAATGGCGGGATGGTTCCATAAAACGCACACACGTACACACACACACACACGCACACACGCACGCACGCACGCACGCGCGCGCGCGCGTGTGTGTGTGTGTGTACGTTTCGAGGGGGTGAAACTACCCTGACCCCCCTCCCCCCCGCAGGCTACGCCCATCAAGTCGGAAGTCGGTGTACCCTCTTGTATTTCTTTCGGGTGTACATGCCATCTCTATAGCGAATTTCCCATGTGCTTCTACAAGGAAAAAATATGGGATGCCGAGAAAGCAGAAACCAAATTTGACGCACCCAATACACGAACGAGGTTATTTTAGCTAAGCCACAATAATATATATCTTTTTTTTCACGAATACATTCTCGCATCTAGACAATTCATTACGACGTTTGTTATGCAGGCATGCATATATTGCTTCGGTTACTACAATATTAATGAGAACTAACAGACAATAAATCAGTTCCAGCCTTGAAGAAGACAAGTCCACTTGTCGAAACGTTGGCTCGAGCATCCACCACCTGTTTTACGGATTTTTTCATCGCAGCTTCCATCTTCCACTTCCTGCCGTTTTTTGGATTTTGGTCAGCTGCCAGCTCGTAATAAGTTCACGTGCTACGTGAAGCCAAAAAGGCAGAAAAAGAGTGTTCCACACTCGCCGTCATGGCTACTGGCGGCGCTGACTGACGCTCCCACGTTTAAATGCACACATATACCTTATAAAGTGGACGGGGGGATGGCCGCCGCGGTAGCTCAGTTGGTAGAGCATCGGACGCGTTATTCGAAGGTCGCAGGTTCGGTCCCTGCCCGCGGCAAGCTATCTTTTCGCCCACTTTTCTTTCTTCACAATTACCTTACATTTATTACTAAAAACATCCCCTATACTTTCCTTGGCATTATTGTCTGTTAGTTCTCATTAATATTGTGTATAACAAAGAAAACGAGCCCTTGAAATTAACACTTCTTTCCTTCGGTTACTACAAGCATCGAGAACAGCAGTTTTCCTCTCTGATTAACACTCAGACCAGCGGGGATCATCTCTACCCAGCAAAAACACAGCTTGGCAATGGCGCGCATGCACCTCCACAGCAAAGCAAGCGCTCGACTCGCTTAGCTACAAGGAAAGCGATCAAAACCTGATAACGACTTTAAACGCCTCCCATTGGTAATAAATGGTTCCTTTTATTGCAAGGTGTTGCTTTTATTAACGTGTCTTTTGTGTAATCTGAAATGCCCGTATTCTTCCGCTACCGTGTAATTACCTTGAACTTGGTTGTTCGATAGTTGTCAAACTGCTTCGTAACGTTCGGTGCACGTGATTTGTTCACAAGCACGCAGTAGGCTGGAAACACCTGGTTTCAAAGGTCTATCCGTAGTTAAAATATGCATGCTTAAACTAATGCGAACAAATTATGAGCTACGTTGCTTGAGCGAGAAACTCAGCCAACACGCGAATGTTACCATATATATCTAGATCGATTATTTCATGTTTTGTAATTCTAAAGGGGGAAAAAATCGATCGTATTATAAAATAATGCCACATAACTAGTGTAAACGCTTGTCTAATTTGTAAATGTCGCAATTTTATTCGCGAATCAAAATATAACATTGAACAAATCAAATTAAGTCGTGAAGGAGATGGGACCAATATGTTAAAAACAGTTCAATATCTAATATATTAGTATATGACTCATGATGGAGTAAAAATGTTACTCCAGATATTTTGTCGGCGCAGGTGCTCGATGATGTTGATGTCTGCTTTTCAGAATTTGGGAAAACACGTAAAAACAGGGCTTGATTGACCGTCCCGCTACCGGGGCCCAGAGAGCGGTCGATATCGATTTATGATTTCGGGACACAAAAATCGAAGAAATCGACTCTTCTGCTGCCCTACTATCGATGAATAAAGCTGCACGTAATTGTATCCGCGCAACGCTATTAAAAAAAAAGATAATATTTTATGTAATCAGCTCTGCCACGTATTCCACAATGCGCTATCTCGTATAGACCATGCTTGGATAAAATCAATGTTGCCATAAAGTGACTCCCGTGTACAAAATGAATGAATAAACTTTATTAAAAGTCCGGGCGAGGCGGGGGGAAGAGGGGATTGTTAATATATCAGGTTGTTATAGGCACATATCTTTCCTGGATTGAGTGTGTTGTTTCTCGGGCTAGCTGGAAAATGCATGCATAGTGGTTTTGCACTGCGCTTATTGGAGAGTTGGGAAACACCGAGAAACATAGAATGACACAAGCGGGTGCGTCATGACAAGGAATACTTATTGAAAGTCCCGTCACCATTTATACATGCCATCGTATAGCTGTGTGACGCGCGCTATCGCACCGACGAACTGAAGAAGAAAACTTCTGTAGTTGGACGATACAACCAACGCATCCAAAGGTGGGCTTGACACATGCAGCCCCTTCGCTAATTACGGCTTATGCCTCTATATAATCCCTCGCACGCATTTATATTTGTGGTGTCTCATTACGTGGTAGTTCGAAAACAGCAGGGAATAACCACACTGATATATATATATATATATATATATATATATATATATATATATATATATATATATATATATATATATATAAAGTGCAACATTTTGTTTCTGTTATCTTATTGGGCGGTCATTTATATATACATGTCTGTCTGAGCGATGTACTTTGCACCACATGTATATATGTCAGTGTCATACCGTAAATCTCCCTTCGTGAGCACGGCACGAGGCCCAGGTTGCAGCAAAATCTGGACTGAGGTGACCAAGGTTGAAGAGATCACTGCAGTTTTTGAAACAATAAACGTTCGTCTCTCTCTCTCTCTCTCTCTCATGTTATGTGGTATTTCAGTATAGTAGGTCGAAAACAACAGTGCCCGGTTCATGCCTGGTTGAGATCAAAATCTAAAGAGATCGAAAGCCAACCATGTCGCTCGCCATGCTGCCCTGTGCTCTACAGGTCGAAAGCAATGAAAACGCGAATTATTTACTGTCCACATTAAAACTGATGATTGCGGCGTGCTGCACTACGCCTACATGCCCTATTATATACAAGGGGCTTCAGCGCGCTGCGACTTCTTTTTAATGTATTACGGCGCCGCATTGGCCTTGCGCTTGTCCAGCGCGGAGATAACCTGACGCACAGCATGTAAGCAAATACTCGGCATTCTCGAAGTGACAGTGTTGGCACGGACGTCGAGCGCACAGCTGCGTTCATAATATGACTCGGTGCGCCAGAAAAGCACTGTGTAGCGCACACAGCTTTACTTCATGGTCGTTGTTTTCGACTGCCATGCAGACGCACGGTATATATATTTCAGACGGAAGTAGCGTTTGAAGTGTGTGCAGCTCGACGGCTGCTCTTCGTATCACTTTGATATCATCGAAACGCGCGCACACAGATGCCCGTTTTGTTAGTTTTTTAACAGCGGAGCTCTTTAAACCGTCCGTAATCTGTCCAACGCGAGCAAAAAACCTCGGGCGGGTATGCGCCACAGGCATTGGGCAGGCCCCGCTACCGAGTACAGCAGGTGCGAGCGTTAAAACGAAAACGAACACGTGAAAGATAGAGAGAGAGAAGTACAGAGGAAGAGAAAAGTAGAGAGAGAGAGAAATAGAGAAAAGAGAAAGAAAAAGAGAAAGAAAGAGAAAGAGAAAATAGAGAGAAATAAAGGAAATAAAGACATAAAAAGATAGAAAGAGAGAGAAAGAGATAGGAAGAAACAGGGCACAAAAAGAGATATGGAACAAAAACAGCGAGCAAGACAGAAAGAGCGAGAAAAATAGAGAGAAAGAGAGAAGGAGAAGGAAAGAGGGAAAAAAACTCACAGGGTCTCTTATGCACCCACCGAAGACGACTCGGAGGCGAAAGCCATCTTCTTTTTCTTCTCAGTCGATGTACTGATCCTGCCCCGCCACCATTCGAAAGCTTTCTGCACCTAGCGTGGTTTTGAACTGCCTCCGTGATCGGCCCAGTTTTGACCAAGCTACGATGTCATGTGATGACGTCATCGTGTGATGTTAACGATGTACTTGATTGGGCTGGTTGGTGCTGCATGGTAAACGAAGAATGAAAACAGCGCTAAACACGGGACGAGAAGAGGACACATACACGGCACCGTGTATGTGTCCTCTTCTGGTCGCGTGTTTAGCGCTGTTTTCATTCTTCGTTTACCATGTGATGTTACGTCACGTGACGTCACTGTGACTTCAATTTGTGACGTCGTAAGGACGTCACAAATTTTGGCTACTTGTGACGTCATCACGTGGTGATCATTTTTTGCATCACCCGTGCTGAAGCCGCCGGCGCGGGACGCCGGTCAATTTTCGCGTTTGATGAGGCATCTAAGGCTTTAAAGAGAAACAAAGGCCGCCCAGCTGCGCGTTTCCTTCGGGCTTGGCACCACTAGTGAGAAGCTGCCATAATTTTTTGTTCTTGCTGTAGAGCTGTTATCTCAACAGCAAGAACAAAAACAGCGCAGGTGCTCAAGGAAACGCATGTTGCTATGGGGCGCCGGCTGGTCTACGTGAAGAGTGCAGAGAGACAGGCATTTGATAAATATCTGAAACTGACTGCTCACACAAAAAAGAACTTCACTGTCGACTCGAGCGTATTCTCTCTCTCCCTCTCTCCAACAAGAGCTCTACGTATGCCCCTGCACGTATAAATGGAGACACTGTAGTTGAATATTTTAATTAACGTCCCGAAAGTGAACAATGGCGTCGTACAGTTGAAGACTCCGAAGTAAATGTGACCGCGTGTGGTTCTTTATCGCGTGCACCCAATGCGTTCGTCGAACGAAATGTGACTGAAGTATACAATGACGTCGTCAGAACAAATGAAACAGAAGTCGGAAGTGGTCTCGTGCGGTGTTTAAGCAAGACCTTAGGGCCGATATGTATATTAATTCAGGAGCCCTCCCCCTATATGGGGAAATGGGAGCAAGAGAACCTTGGCGTAGGCGTCACTGGCGTAGCCGGGGGGGGGGGGGGGGGGGGGGGGGGTGTTAAACCTTCCCCGAAATTTTTCAAATTTGCATGTGTATATATACGTATGTATACACGCACACATGCAAACGCGTCCACGAACATACATTAAGTATAGTCAAACACCCACCCCCCTTCCCCAAAAACATTTCTAGAAACGCTATACTGCCTGACCTACCGCTTTTCTTTCTTTCTTTCTTCCTTTCTTTCTTTCTTTCTTTCTTTCTTTCTTTCTTTCTTTCTTTCTTTCTTTCTTTCTTTCTTTCGCATTGCGTAATGCTCCCTCCTAACGTAAGCGTTCAGTTTTTAATAGGTAGCGGCCGTCCCCGGAACGCTGTTTTCGGGCTGGATCAGCATGGTGTCTTTCATGTTCTTTCCAGCGTTCGTCAGCCTCTAGAACGGCCAAACGAAAGGACCATCACGCGGCCACGGAAACGCGGGTTAGGATTTCGATTTTCTCAAAGTCGGAATTTCCCCGAAATGCTTAATTCCCGATATCAACCTTGCGCGCTTTTTTTTTTTTTTTTTTTGCATCGTTGGTAGAATGCATTCGTATGCTCCAGTTCAGTTCGCATTCGGCGAGCATGGGTGCGTGACCTAGTTATCAAGGCAATCGCTTTCGGACCAGAAGGACACAGGTTGAAACCCCAGCCCCAGAAAGAACATTTATTTATTATTTCTTGGCACAATACAAGCTTTGCCTGAAAAAGCTGCCCTGGAGCACCAGGCGGATTTAGAAACGACGGCAGCCTAGGCTTGCGATATTTTGCTTTGAAACTGCTGTGCGGCAAGCAACAGAAGTTTCATGCGTACAGCGACGCGAAATGCACGCGAGATAGGGGATACGTGTAAGCTGGATCTCTGAGTATGAGAAATAAAAAAAGAGGAAAAAAGAAATTAGAACGAAAAAGAAGCATACCCTAAGTCACACGAAGAAGAAAGCTAGAGCTGAAGGAAAAATAAAAAATCGCACGGTGTTTCGTAGTGTCCCGAATGAAGAAGACTAGGCGTTGTCAATGTGCAAAAACAGCTCCTGCGAACAATTAGTCAAAACTTCTTGTGAGCCAAAACTTTTAAACAGTTCAAAGGGCACACGTTTACGATTGGTCCGAGCATGTACACATACTGCCCTCCCGTACACGGGAGTAGAAACAAATCCTTGCTTATTAAATTATCACTCTTACATAACTCTTACACTTAACGAAATATTCAGAGACGTCACGTTTTCACAAGATAACGCAACTATATTATCTCGTAGAGACGCATTATAAGAGTGCGTGCCATTAGCTGTTTATTTATTAGCACAGAAAGCTGATATACGAGCACTCAAGCCGGTGTTTGCACATAACGACACCAAGACAAGACCTCCCAAACCACTGCGTTCTCCAGTGGATGGAAAGGGCTCAAGACGTTCGGCTACACATGTGCACCCGGCGCTTGTAATTAACAGATCGTTGTCCCTGCACTCCAACCATCAGTGTCGCGCGACATCTATTGACGGCGTCGATAGCCTCCATGCAAGCGACTCTGGCGGCTGCACCGGAGACGTCGAGACATTCCGCGCACGTTGTTTTTCTGCGCCCAGACGAGTCGCGGGACCGGGCCGGCGGTGCTCCCAGGTTGGGAATGCGCGCGCGGCTTTTTTTCACGAGCCAGCGATAAATAAGCGCGTCGGCGGCAGCGCCGCACACACACACATATACACACATGCGCAGCGGGAACGGAATCTCTAAAGACGGCCGCCCCCGTCGACCTTGGAAGATTGCTGCGTCTCCCGTAGGTTGGCCGCACCAGAGATAAGCTGGTTTCGCCTTAATTCTCATACATTTATGCGGCCGGCGTGCGCTGGCCTCCCCCACCGCCCCCTCCCCCCCCCCCTTCTTCAGGCAGAGGCGACGTTGGACCTAGCCGCCTTGGCGACGCACCAATTCGCGCGCGTGTGCATTCTCTATACCTCTCTGGCCTTGGCGGCAACCCAGCACAGCACCGAATCCTTCGGCGACACGTTGGCCCCGATCCCGACGAGTGCGCGCCACTTGCCAGCGCCAATGGAGGCCGGCTTGTTGTCTCCTTCGGCATCGAGGCCTCTCTCGATCTGCCCTTCCTGCAGGAGCAGCGTATACTGTAGAGGCCACGCGGGCTCTTTTTTCTTTTTTTCTTAGTCCAGTCTATTACAACATGTGGAAGAGAGGGGATACCTGCGAACACGGAATACACAACGGTGGCTCTTCATGTTTCTTCAATGAGCGAATTACAGAAGATGTGCTTGTGAGTGCATCGGTACGGTAAACGTATACGCACACTACGTCATCCCGAGCTTGTGCGCAGAAAAAAGTCACCCTCGCGGCCGTTCTTTCTGTTCGACGGTATGCACTCCATTCTCAATCTTCCGTTGGCGTCCATAATCACTTCCGGCGATAGCAGCAATGTGGCCACGCTTGAACTGACCGATTTCCTTGTTCAATAGTGGTATACAGTTGTGTGTGTGAGTTTAACCCTTTCCTTACCGAAGACGAGCTGAGCTCGTCCACACAGTTTGTACCGCTCCGAAGACGAGCTGGGGTCGTCCACCATGAAACAAGCATTTCAGGACGCCGCAGTTAAGCTACCCTGATTAATTTTGCTGTGTTCTCTTAGGCTTCAACAGATATCACAGTAAAAAATTTTAAAACGCGCTCGAAGTACGCATTTCGGCCGAGAAAGGACTTGATTCATGTAACCGAAATACGAAAATGGCATCCTCCTTTCAGGAAAAAAAAAATGAGCTCGTGTTTGCCGAAGCTTCTTTAAATGAAGAATTTCAGTTGTCCTGCGACTGTGGCAGCGACTACACATAGCAGCGTAGTTTCTCTAAATCATCAGATTCGGACGGCGGCCGTTATCGGAGTATCGGCAGTGGACGCCCTTAGATGTAAGCAAATCCCACCGGCGCATCCAAAGTTTGTTTTCACGGACTCCCTTCCCTGCACTTTGTTTTTTTTTTAATTTCAAAGAGACATTTTATGCACCAAGAGTGGCGAGGTTAGGCGAATTTCCGCGGTGCAGTGCAGTGAAGCTAATCCTCTGCACTTAAAAAAAAATAATATATATATATATATATATATATATATATATATATATATATATATATATATATATATATATATATATATATATATATATATATATATATATATATATATATATTTGCGTTTATCTCGCGAATGAAGCGCCTTTGAATATTTTTTAGTTGCTTCAAGGCACGTAGAATCAAACAGGAAAGTAAAAAAAATCGGTATTTTTTTGTATCGCTTTCGGTTAAAAAAACTCGGTAGAGGAATGTCAAGGCGAAGCGGCCATTGCGCAAGTGCACACTTCTTATGAATATCGCTGCAGCCCTGCAAGGGCCTACTTCAGCAGAGCGGAGTTCAGCACTATATACGTATGGTTATTGTAGTATACGCCCACGAGCCAACCGCTTCCGCTTACGGATAAGCTCGCAGCCAGGCGCGACAAAGGCGAGCGAAGCCCGTTCTGAAAGTGGACGACCCAACGCCACTCTCGATCGGCTCGACCGAAGTTTTTTTGCTATCCCCGCAGTGTATATGCTCTTCCTCCGGGAACTCGAGTGTACAGTTGATTGATTGGCCCAGAACCAGCGACTATACTTCTCGCTGTCAGTGATCACGCTCCACAAAAATGATAGCGGGGAAGCAAAATCGTAAACGGGAAATGAGTTTTAAAAATGAGAACTGCAAGAAAAGGAAAAGAAACCACGAAGTGCCCGAAGGCGGGTTGCCGCCGGAACCGTAGCGAGGAAGCCTTGAAACTGCTGGCACGGAGACACGGACGGTGAAAGATGAACACCTCAGACCTGTATGCGAAGGCAAAAAAGTCTGTCGAATATGCATGCACGACGAAGTGCTCGTATGTTATGCGCATGCGTTTGGTATACTCTGAGTATGTGCGACGCGGTGAAAGGCGGATATGAATGGTGCACGTATCAGTGCCGTATAATTTTTTTTTTTTCAAAAACGGAACTGTGTGGCCTTCCCGAATTAAGCCGCCCCTATGAGGAATACGCCGGAGTGAAGCGTTGTGGATTAAAGTATCCGCCTTTGTTTTCTTAAGCGCACCTAAAGCGAGGTATGCACGAGCAGTTTGGTTTGTTTGTTTGTTTGTTTGTTTGTTTGTTTGTTTGTTTGTTTGTTTGTTTGTTTGTTTGTTTGTTTGTTTGTTTTTTGCATTCTGGCCTTATCGAAGCTGCGTGCCTGGAAATTGAACCCTTGCCTTCATGCTCAGTATAGAGTACGTGGCAGAAACAAGATAACTTATCAATATATCAGTGCAACATTATAGAAGCATCACAAAAACTTAGATCAACTACTTGGTTAAATTTCACAGCACACGTTCCATTTAACATTATCGCAATAAAAGAAGCGGGGCTAAAAAAAAACGAGTGTGTGCATATTCCCGGCTACGTTATGTTATGTATTATAGGTGATGGTGCTAAAACTATAGGAACTGAGATTCCAATGTCCGAATGAAAGCTCTTCCTGTAAAGAGTGTGTTGTAACGCGATAGCGTCCATCTCGCAGAAAACGCGGCGTCGGTGGCGTTGTCCAAGAGCGAGAAATCCTGATGTATGCAAAGAATAAAAAACTTGACGCTTGAACTTTGCCTTCAGGAGTAGATCGGGCCCCGTTCGCATCGTCTTCTCTATCGCTTGCGCAGGCTTCTCGGCGAACACCTCAACCGCGAGTGAAGGAACATGTGCGCATAACATTGGCCGTTTGAAACTCTCCTGGAATGTATACTTACTGCAAATGCAGTCGTGAAATGCCCACTACGCCATAATTCGAATGAGCGAAGTATACCACCATACGCGTCCGTAAGGCAATACGTGCAGCTCCACACTATGTTGCTGAGGGTTAATTATCATGACAATAGCTTTATTGGGTCCAGCGGTTTGGGGACCAGGCCCTCGCCTAATCAGCGGCCAGCAGCACTTGGGCCCTGGCGTCGTCTTCAGCCAGAAGAGAAGCATGACAAACGAATGAGAAGGCGATGCCAACGGGGCCCGAAATGCTATCGCGTTCCACTCTTAAATACTAAGCTTATGCGTACTCGCACTTTTTGTGTGTTTTGAATGTGGCGTAATATTAGCAGTGGTTTACCGTCCACCTAATTCAAATATTAACGATTTGATATTGGCTATGGAATATAGTGTGTGTTCTTTTGTATTTTCTGGAAATTAAATTATGATCTGCGGTGACATGAATATTGACCGGTCAAAGGACGACTGTTACGACTGTACATTTTTCCTGCAATCATGCAACCTGAAGAACATGCTGGATTCTTCCATACTGTCGCCAATCTGCTACCACCATTGACCACATGCTTTGTAATATTGGTTTAGACGTAACTACAAAGGTTTGTGGTTTCACTCTCACGGACCATTGTCGTATACTTTCTTACCTCCAACCATTCCGCTTCCTAATCTTCAAGATGCTTCTGAGTATTCGATGCGTGTTAGTTATTCACAAGTGCGCAGAATTTTAGGAGCAACACCTTTGAGAGCTTACATACATGCTGCAGACGACGTTCCTGCTGAACGTGAGAACGTTATAAGTTGCATTACAGAGGTGTTATAACGCTATAAGTTGCATCAGTCACGACGGGTATGCATACGTCAAACATATGACGATCCGTCAGTCTATGAATCAATGGTTCCATACTTGTCATACTAAAGAAAAAAAAAAGACGGACTTTCACTAGCTAAAATAGAACAATTAACACGAAAGCTTTGAATACTTCGCCTCGTCCATTTGCCATTCTATCGCCATGATGATTTGATCGGCTCGCTTTCTCCGTATTCCTCACAGCGGCACAGATGAAGCTCTCATGAATTACAAATGCGCAGAGTGTAACATCGACGTGGCTAAATCATGCAGCGTCCATGACTGAGCAGTGATCGAGGTTTATATATACGCGAACCGCGTGCCAACATTTTCCGATTCTGTAGAGAGGGGAGCAAAAAGGCTGCGCACACCGCCTGGTTGACGGCTCGCTTCGAGCGCCCATACCAAGCGCAAAACAAACTTTCCGACAAACACGTCGCTCCGCACCACGCATGCAAAATGTCGAAAGCATAATTCCGGTTTGGTTTGCATTTCTTTTTTTACACGGCTTGAAAGCTTGATACAGTCTCGTCGGCTGCTTCGATATGCTGAAGGCCATTGGGTTAGCTCCGCGGTTTTGCCAACTAAGAACAAACGGAAGTCCCTTTCTAGATGCCAGAGGATATGGTGCCAGGAAGAAAAAAAAACTTCTCTGTGTCGACGTGCACAGCCAGTCCCCCCCCCCCCCCCCCCCCCCCCCCCCACGCACTCGACGTTGTAAATGGCGCTCACAAACACAAGGTGAGGTGCTACATGTGTACACGGGGCTATAGCTTTACACGTATACATGCGTGAAATGCAGTGGATGAATTCGCAGCATTAATTACAACTTTCGACGGATCAGCAAAAAATGCGCAAGCCAATATACTATATAGTACATCGGTTGAGAGACGAAAATAGCGAGAAGCCAGCAGTAAAAAAGTTTTCAGAAAAAGAAATATAATAACTGGAAGCTTCACCCGAATCACTCACCTTTCGAATTGATAGGAAGGTATTGCGATGCGCCTGATTTGCCCACGGGCGCTGCTGTAACTATACGCAGGTGCTACAGCTCGGAGCGACGCAGCACTCAATGCAACTCCTGCTTGGCGGAAGGAACTCACACACACACACACCCACCCACCCACCATATATATATATATATATATATATTATATATATATATATATATATAGAGAGAGAGAGAGAGAGAGAGAGAGAGAGAGATACTAAAAGGCACCTGACAACGTTGGTCAAATGAACAGTGCCGTAAACAGCGTTACGGGCGTTACAACTCGATGATGCGCAAGAAGATCGACGGGAAACTACCGGAGTCAGGTGCCCAGCGAAATATTACGTAACGTCAACGTAGTATAGCGTCTGTCTCCCTGAAACCAGTAGATACAGCAGCTCAGCAGAAAATTCAGTGTTATTTGTACAGTGTGCGCATACGCACAACGTCCACGCCGGCAACAAACGGCAAACCGCTCACTTTTCTGCATCACTGAGCCGATGGAACAGAGCATTCACATCACTTCGTTATCTTTGCAGCGGAACGCACTCCATCGTCTCTGAAGACCCAAACCTGTATGCGCGGGCCACGCTTGCGTCATTAAATAGAGACAGCACGGCGGTGTGAATGCGTCTCGAGCGTACATGTAATTGCTGCAGCAATAAAACATTCGCACAAGCGTGAGCTGCAGACACATAGTGCAAGCAATATTTTTTAGCGGGAAAGTTTTCAGCTCTGAGGAAGTGCATTGCACGACGCACACCAAGTGTGAGCGCGCGAGGGTGCGAATGGCCGCCAATAATTAAAATTTTGGTTGAGAACGTACGACACGTTTCGTGTCGACTTGCATGGTCACACTTTCATTACATTCGAGCGTTTCCTGATTAGCCGGCTTTCGGGAGTATGTCACTACTAAGGGTAATCGGCGTAATAACGGGATGACCGCCGCGGCATTAGCCGATAGGGGCTAGTAATATAGTGTAAAAGATGGAGAATAATTACCTGGGGGGGGGGGGGGGGGCAAATTCTGCCCCATACTTTCACTCACTGGAACCTGTCCCCTCATTGTTTAAAGAGGAGGGTTATGACCACGCAGGCTTTTGACCATAATGGCTCATGACATGACATAATAGCTGTATAAGACATGTCCAAGAGCTGTTTAGTTCCCATCTTTACTCCTGGAACGCCAACGACCCAAGGCAGGCCATTGTGAGAAGCACGTCATCACTTCATTCTCATTTTTTTCATCCATTGTTAAGCATATTGTCTCTTGGACTCGACCAATGGGTGGGGGGGGGGGGGAGGCGCTGAGGTGAAACTTTGCACCCCCTGATGGTGAACCCTGCGCACGTCTATGCGTATACGTGCTGAGAAGCGAACGTTGCAGCCAAGGGCCCAACGTGACGGCGGACGCCGCTTCTATCCGCGAGTTGATCGTGCAAGTTGTTCGCTTCGCTACATGGCGCGCGTGCCTGCTGGCACAGCTGTGCCCGCGAGGAACACGGGCTCGCCAGGGAGGCTATCCGTTTTAGCGGGTAAGAAAAGGCGGGGAACGCGGGCTCTCTTAATGAAACTCGATTAATGAGCAGGGCCAGTTCGCGCACAGGACGGGGCCTCATCTGGCGCTCCTGTTTCCCAAAAGCCCAGCAACCTGGTGCAGGTATATATCCCCCGTCGAAGCGCACCGCTGCACAACGCGCGCATTCGCAGTGTTCTGGCCCGTGGTGAGAGTAAAATGAAAAAAAAAAAAAAAACCAACTATAACCCGCCGATAAAAAGAAAATACTGGGGACCCAGGGCCCTGAGCAACCCTGTAACGGAGGAGGGGACAAAAAAGAAAGTGAGCTCAGAGATGCGTCAGAGATGAGAAGAAGGACGGCCGTTATTAGGCGCTCCTAAATGAGCATGCCATTAATCATGGCGCCCGAGTTTGCATCAGCACTCGCCAGGTGCGCTTTTGTTGCTACCAGGCAGGGCGCGCACACACGCGCCGTTTTTCGCGCCGAGGGCGGAAACAGCAGCAGCAACGGCAAGGCCATCGCATACGCGCGCGGAAACAAAAACGGGGACGAACGAAGAAAGAAAGAAAAGGAGGTGTGGGAGGCGAGGGAAAGCCTAAAAAGAGAGTGACGTATCGATAAAACGTGACCGCATCAAGACTGCTCGACGCAACGGTGTCCGCACACGGGGATGGTGTCGGTGTGTTTTAATGTGGCGGCCAAGCTACTTTTTATTTCTCCAGGCCATTGTTTTAAGGCTTGCGGTGATGAAGAGCGAGACGACGCAATGCGCGCCAGCAGCAGCAGCAGCAGCTCCACAGTAGTGCCGTCGGGGAGCGATGGGTGGGGGGCACGACGTGTTGCGTTGGTCAGCGACGGCCGCTGAAAGGAAGCCACGAGAGGGGAAAATCAAAATGCCTTTCCCACCCTTTCACGCCGTGGGGGTGGCTGGCGCGCCAGCCGAGCGCGCGGACGCGAAAAGACAAAAACAAAGAAAAAAATAAAGAAGGAGGGAGAGGAGGCAGCCGAGCACCGCCCCCGGACCGAAACTTAGGCCAATGGCCGCGCGCGACGGGGGTGGAGTTGGGACTATATCCTGCGTTTTGCTCGTTTGTGTTTATTGCCCGCGAGGTAACCCCCCCTTCCCCCTTCAACCCTCTTACTCTTATTTTTTTTTGTTTGTGTGTGCTTTGTTGTTGTTAGGATCAGTTTTGTTCGTGTGTTCCGGGAGTCTCCCCTGTCCGCGTGTTTGAGCGGAGTGTCGTTGCTGTCTTGGCGCGTTTTTTGGCCACGCTCCCGAGTCATGCTTCGCTTCGATTTGTTTTCGCGGAGAATGGCGCATGTGCCTGGGCGTCGTCGTCAGCGCTGATGAAGTCGGCATCGATCGGGTCGGCACCGTTTCACGCAGCAACGATTTCGGAAAGAGCAGTTTCGCGCTGTGCTGTATGCACGGCTGCCCGGGATGGGGGGATGCGCCTGACGGCCACGTGGATTTAGCGCTGGCTCCCTTGTCCCGCGCACGTGATGTCGTCGAGCGGTTTTCTGCACTGGGAGAACACGGCGGTGCGGTTGCCCGCTGGCTTGAGCCAACTACTGAGAAGATCACGTGTTGTGTGTTTGTGTGTGCGTGCGTGCGTGCGTGTCTGCGTGTGTGTGCGTGCGTGCGTGTGTGTGCGTGTGTGTGTGCGTGTGTGTGCGTGTGTGTGTGTGTGTGTGTGTGTGTGTGTGTGTGTGTGTGTGTGTGTGTGTGTGTGTGTTGCAGGGATGCATGCAACGTGCTCGGGTAAACGTGTTCACCGCAAATTATGTTAATAGCTATAGCGGAAGCAAATGAATACAAGCTGCGCTGGCATGGGACGAACTTGTAGTAGATATGGCTTGTGGTTAAGCTTTGTGGTCTAGCGGAGCGTCTTTGAAGGGTGCAATTCGGCGTAACCATTTTTATAAAGGCTCTTAACCTCAGCTTTCAAACGCACTCAAAAGCAGCTTACATTCGTTGTTAATGTTAGTGCACATCAAGCAAGAGACTGTATCTTTACGCAATTAATGCAGCTGGATTCGCGCGCATACACTCGCAGCGCCTGCAAAAATAAAACCGAAAGGAAGTGTGCATAGATGCATTGCCTGCCTCCTCCGACTCTCTGACTTAATATCGAAGGAAAGAAGTGGAAATTTTAAGGGCTGCATGCAACGTGCTCGAGTTCTCATTAATATTGACTTAATATCGAATGGCATGAATACATGTCGGCCGAAAGTATGCGAAAGACCGCCGCCAAGCGTTCACCATAATGCGTTACATATATTGCATATCAAGAAGACGTCACCCGTGCAAGGCTGCAGAACAATGATGTGTGAATGTCTCAAGTGAAATTCTTGTTTTAGACGTGCAAGTCCAAAACGAGAAGCATGCGTCCAGGTCTCCATGCAGTGCGTGAACCATTACACCCTTTCCCAAAGCTAAGCGATCATCCTGTTCCGGCTATTTTATGTCCACTGCAGGATGAAGGCTTCTCCCAATGACCTCCAATTTACCATATCTTGTGCTAGCTGGTTCCACTTTGTTCCTGCGAACTTCCTCATTTCGTCACTCCACCTAACCCTCTGCCGTCCTTGGCTACGTTTTCCACCTCGTGGTACCCATTCCGTCGTTCTCACTGACCATCGGTTATCAGTCCTTTGCATAACATGACTTGCAGACATCTACTGCCTAATGTCAGCCAGAATAGGCCGTTCTTTGTTTGTCCTCTGTATCTACTCCCATAGGCGTGCGCAGGGTTCCCCATCAGGGGGGCCAAAGGTTCATCACAGCGCCCGCCCACCCTAATAAGTCAATGTACGGGGCAGATTTTGCGCCCCCCCTCTTAGGTGATTAGTGGGGGCGGCCGCCTCCCCCCTGCCCCCCCTGTGCGCACGCCTATGTCTACTCCGCTCTCTTCCTGTCTCTTAACGCTACGCCTATCATTGTTTCGTTCCATTGCACGTTGAGTGGTGCCTAACTTCTCGACTTTATTTGTTATCCTCGAAGTTTCCGCCCACTATGTTAGTATCAGTTGCCGCTTTTGGTACAGCTGTCAATTGCCTGTCATGATTTGGGAATGTCTGCTGCGCTCAAGCGCATCCTTATTGTTCGCTGAATTTCCTTTTCATGGGTAGGCTATAGCTCCCCGTCAGTAATTGGCCTATTTGCGCTTTTTCTTCGCAAATATAACTAGCAGTGAACTCATTATACAGACTTTTCTTTTTCTACGCTTACTTGATGAGGGAGTGAAATGACGATGGATCTGTGTTTCGAAAAAACAATAATAATAATTTGTGACATTATAGCACACACAGCACAGCTCCCCAGACAACGTACCTCCTTGATACGTTTTCCCGGATATTGCGTCTACGAAACCCGATCCAATTAAGACTCCCGAAAGACTGCTTTTTATTTTATTATGACCCCTGACACTATACGCACCGGCCGTTTCCGCGTTGCATGTTACAAATTTAGCAAACAATTTGAACACATGGTATTAATGGTATCTTCCTTAAAAAAATTAAAAAAAAAGCTTTGGAAAATATTCCGTCGCTTGCGTCAGCATACAAGCAGGAATGCGACCTTATGTTATATGAGGGCACTTTATCACCACAGAAACGGACGACACGCCATGTTGTCATAAGGACTATCATAGAGCATATGGAGTTAACCGATGTATGCATTATTTCTGCGGACCTGGTATACCTGTTTTAACATTCAACCGCACGTATTCGTTAGCTTACTGGCGGCTACACCGAGCTCTTCCTTGCTTCCCGCAGTTTCACTAAAAGTGTATCACATGAAAATCTACGGCTTAAAAGAATCGGAAAATCATAAGTCATGCAACGCAATAGCTTTGCCAGTGACTTTTGCCCGAGGCCTTATTTACTCATCCAAGGCGCTCTAACGGTGTGGTCCAATTCGGATAATTGAAAGCAGCACCCGATCGCTTCTCACACATGGGCTCGTTGTGTAGTGGCTGCAGGCGAGTGTATATGCTTGTATTTGTACAAAAATGCATCGCTCCTTAATGGTCAAACAGGTACGCTTTACAACTAGTCGGTGCCATTCGCTTTTCACTCAACCTCTCTAATATCTTTTTGTCTCGACCTGATTTTAATGGAAATGACGGCCTGTTAAATGTAGATGCCGCAAGTTATAAACAGTCCACTGTATCCTTGCTTTACCTCTGATAGTAAAATCCACTCACCGAGAAGCAGCTAGGTCATCCTGTGCATTTTGTATGAGACACTCAACACAAATTCTTTCCGATCAGACGCATCCAGCAGGCTCTCAAGAGACATGCAATCTGTCTCCGCCACTCGGAGCAGCCACCTTTCAGACGTCAGGTCAATTTCATTAAAATACTTCAGCTGAGCTACATGGTTAGCATATTACAGCAGGAGGTCCCGAAGTTTCGAAGAAAATTACATGAATGGGGTAATTAAGGTACGTCGTTGTCTCTGCTGTTTTGTACTTCTGAATCTCTCATACTTGTCTGTTGACTGCACGTGTTTCACGGTCAGCTGTACAGTCTAGATGTCCAAGCAAACAAAAGCACGCACTTTTGAGTATGCATATACGTATATGAACCGGTCTGCTGGCCTGATCAGCGACTCTGGAATCACTTTCTTCTGCCAAGGTGCATGAATCGTTATTTACGGCCCACGCCGTAGAAATTACAGACCACCTATAAATGATAGATAGATAGATAGATAGATAGATAGATAGATAGATAGATAGATAGATAGATAGATAGATAGATAGATAGATAGATAGATAGATAGATAGATAGATAGATAGATAGATAGATAGATAGATAGATAGATAGATAGATAGATAGATAGATAGATAGATAGATAGATAGATAGATAGATAGATAGATAGATAGATAGATAGATAGATAGATAGATAGATAGATAGATAGATAGATGTTCACTGCCAGTGCCACCAAAATGAAGACATTTGGGAGAAAATATGACACGTCTAAGCTATACATTAAACGAAACGTTATGTTTTCAAATAAGAAGAGATGTTAAACCTTTCGGAACGCTTTCAGAACTGAGCAAAGATACTGACTGTGCATGCACGTGGCCGCACTCGCCACAAACACAGAAAACTATCGGCGCACGCTTAGCGACTTTCTTAAAATGAATAACGACTGAGAAGCACACCCAGCGTACGATATGATACACGCGAGCTCTGCAGATTTCCCGCTTTCTTTCCATCCCTTTGCTCTATTGAAGGGTCCAATGGGAAGTGCGCATCGTTTCTTGCTTCATCTCTCGCTCTCTCTCTCTCTCTCTCTCTCTTGGGGGATGTCATTTGCTTGGGACACCCGGTATATGTATAATCGAACATAGGAGCAAGCCAACTGCGACATTTTCTACATATATATATGTATACGGAACTTCAGTCGACACACACATATCCGTTGTCTGAAGACGCCTTGCAGACGAGAACCATGTAGTGCGCTTGCAAATATTGTAGCTGCAGCAAGGCACAGTTAAGTGTTTTGTGTACGAATAAAAATCTTAAGAAGCATGTATGACTGACCATACTTACTCTATAGCTGCAATTGCAGCTATTTTGGCCCGCGCCAGAGTTGAGCTCCAACAGCCAGCCAAGCAGTCGAGTGGCCGCCATTTGTGTGTGCATGTAGTGCGCTCAAGGCGAAGCGCCATTCGTATTGCCGGCGTTTCATTTGCCCGCGGCACCATCGCCGACAACACGGGAACATCTATATGCGCGTACACAAGCCGCATACGAAATCGCACCCGCGGGCTCACGTCATACACATGCATTTCTCAAATAAGCGAGCATTTGACGCTTATCTCTCGCCTCATTATGCAAAGCCGTAAAAAAATGACCGGCCCTTGTGTGGTCCGGTACATGCAGCTTTAGTCAATGATGGTGAGGCAAGCAAGCCAACTCTGGAATGCAGTCCACGCACAACCGCCGACGGTCGCCGAGTGGTTGCGGTAATGCATACAATGCTGAAA
Organism: Rhipicephalus sanguineus; assembly: GCF_013339695.2. Lineage (NCBI taxonomy): Eukaryota > Metazoa > Arthropoda > Arachnida > Ixodida > Ixodidae > Rhipicephalus > Rhipicephalus sanguineus. The sequence goes on from NC_051176.1 coordinate 229,821,318, forward strand.
AAGTATTAAAACTTGGCCCTCGCCTGGACATTTCTTTCTTTTTTTTTCTCACGCTCTTATTTTTTTGTGCGATACAATATATTATAACGCTTTATACGTAAAAGCGACACGAATGCCAGTGGGGAAAGAAAGACCGATTGAAACAAATTCATCTTGTTCTATAATGCTGCATTAGTTGTGCATCGCGACCCCCCCCCCCCCCCCGCCACACACACACACACACACAAACAAACCCTTTTTTCGTTAGGAAACCCGTTTGAGTCTATTTTATCTTCAGTCAATTTCGAACATTGCTAAACGGAAATAGGGGCTTGGTGAGATACATGTTGCTATGGGCCCTGCAGCACCGCGCGAGGAAAAACAATGACTTTGGGCGCGAAACTAAAGGAACTGCATGCTCGCCTTATTAAAGTCGATGAATTTCAATATCGTCGTGTGTCTATATATATAGCGCACCTTTCCCCCTTAATTTCTTTCTTTCTCTATAGTTCCTCCCTTTTATGAATGATGTTAAACGAAATCGACGATGCTGCCGAACGCCCTCGATCGAGCGGGCGCCTTCTTTTACAGGCTCATTCTGAACAATGTCAAACTTTGCCACCTTATGCTCTCTTGGTTCCACTCGCAAACACACACACACACACACACACACACACACACACACACACACACACACACACACACACACACACACACACACACACACACACACACACACACACACACACACACACACACACACACACACACACACACACACACACACACACACACACACACACACACACACACACACACACACACACACACACACACACACACACACACACACATTATGCCGCAGCATTTGAAAGTATTCACAGAACCTCTCCACCCAAGCCTCTAACAACCGCAGTCGTATGGTGGCTTGGCGAGTATATATTATGGGCCTGTTCGATGCGCATTGCGTGAAGGTCCTCGTACTCTTGCGTGCTGCGGTCGCGCGGCATCAGACGAGCAGCGGTGCAGAGACCGCGCGTCGCATGTCGGCGCGCGCGGAGATTCCCGATGGGCGCTAATTAAACGCCTGTCGCCCAGGGTGATGCCCCTATTAATGGCGGCCCCTATACGGCCGCGACGCGCATAATCGAACGCCCGGGGTCCCTTGGCAATTTGCCGCCAAGATTACGTCGATCCGCCGTGGGAGGCGCACGCGGTGTAAGTACATGTGGCGGCCACAATCCAGGTTTCCGAGAGGCTCGCCGGCGACCGGAAATGAAAGATGCCCTCCGTTTCCTGCTTCTCCTAAGCCTTTATAACTACATTCATGCCATTCCTTCCCTTCAGTGGAAACCGATTGCCTAGCTCTTTCAGTCCCTACGTAAAAGTTGCGACCGGTATACCCTTCTCGAATCATGAGAGCTATGTGAGTATGCCGGTCGCATCACCGATGAGAATTTGCGGAGAGTGACTCGAATTGAACAGTTCGCAATCTATGAGATATAGGATGCAACCAGATAGCCACACCACCGGGCTGCATACCGATAACACTGCCTGCGGCGAGAGCGAGAGAGAGAGAGAGAGAGAGACGTTCCTGCTTCCACGTGCATCGAAGTTTTAAGGGGAAAAAATGAATAAACAGATGGTCGATGCGACTGGAGGCTCTGGGAAAGGCATATTTGTCTTTGTAGAGAGATGCAGTCAGACCCGACTATATCGAACTCGGTTAAATTAAATTATCCTTTATATCGAACTATTTTCGAACACTACGAGGCTTTAACGTCAATTCATAGGAAAAGTCACGGCTAGATCGAGCAAAAATAGCCGGAACACTGGATATATCGAACATCGGGCAGTGCGAGACGCCCCAGGAAATTGGCTTTTTCTCGCGGAAGGGGACATTTCCACATGTGGTAGAGTGAGCGGTGTCGACATTTCATTTTCTCACCTACAACCCGCCTTTGAATATAACCATCACCGCTAACTACAAACCGCGCAAAAATAAGAACTAAAAAAAAAAGTCACAGTTTCGCCGCAAGGGCGAAGCAATGAATGCGATAGCAAGGAACTAATGCTATACGAAGTGAGGCTCGCCAATGGATACTCTCAGTTTGAACAGCGCTTCTGTTGCAAAGGCGGCCGAAGCAGCGAAGGAAACTAGCGTGCTTCAAGTGTCGAGCTGTGACACTTGATAGTTCGCGCTCATCTTCTGTTTGTTCGTTTAGCGGCGTCCCTGAGCTCGAGTGACATTCGTACGCGCCGTAACATGAGCGCGGACATCACGGTGAAAGCGTGAAACATTCCTCTACCCCGCGCCACGAGAAAACCGCGCGAGCAGACAGCGGAAGGGCAAGCTTCTCCCATGCGCAAATATAAGAAGAAGCGAGCGAGCTTGCCGACGACTTTTAAATGCGCCCGTCGGGCTCATAGCGCCACCTCGCTGGTAATGAAGAAACGCTTATTATCGCCTTCTGTCTCTGAGTCCGTCCAGCGCTAAATGGTGTGTATATAACGCTCGCCGTTAGCTACGTGGAGGATCTGCGTTTCGTGGCGTAGTGGATAGCGCCGCTCGCTGCGGAGCAAGAAGTCCCTGGTTCGATTCCGCGCTTCGGAAGCATTTTTCTGAGTTATTTTTCTTTGGGGCCTTTATATATATATACATACTTATACATATACGGTGCATGACGGCGGCGACGGCGACGGCAACATCCAGCCGAGACTGTCCATATAATTGCTATCGCAATAAAAGGAAAAAGAAAAATCCCCGTGTGTTGCCTAAGTCGCCTTTCTTCCACTATCGCAAAGCAGTGCCGTGAAGCCAACTTGCGCACCAAAATTAGCATCGAAAATACGGAAATTTTTTAAAGAGTTTTATAACGAATTATGCGATATATCGAGCCCATTCCCGTTGTTTAGCGGGTTCGACTGTACTCCGAAGCGCAACCATGATGGTCTCACTCCAACTCACTCTTCTGTCTCTCCTCTGTGCTCCCATCTCCACTTTTAAATGCGGAGGCCGATTGAACCCGTAACTTCCTGCGATGCAGCAGGATTCGGTAGCAACAACACCTTCGAGACCGGTGGCCATTTTATGTAGTCTCATTTTGGTTTCATCGCGAAATGAATAAACTTCGCAGGTTTGCTCGCTTGATCCTCATAATATGGCGCTTGTGCCCATCGCGTGTATATGATCTAGCTGAAAAGAGGTAGGGCTGAGGAGCAAAAGTGCAAATTGCACAAGCACTGCAACAGGCTAATTACAATAGATTGATTTTAGTGGTACCGTTCGTCATCTTACGCGTCGTCTAAAGTTAGCGCGAGCCTGTCATACTAAGCGGTGAGGTTCTTGCTTTGTCACTATCGATTAGTGTGAAAAAAAATGCATGTGTAAAAGACCCAGCGAGTACGCGTGGAGTCCGGGTATTGTAAAGTTTTCTTATTTGCGATAGACGTCGCGACTGCACAAGCGCCTCCGATATTGGCCAGGATGCCCGTATATATATATATATATATATATATATATATATATATATATATATATATATATATATATATATATATATATATATATATATATATATATATATATATATTACTCGCACGCACTTCACTGCGTGTGAGTATACGCCTCCTCCGAGGTTCGGTACACACGGGAGACACGGACGGCCTTGAAACGGGTGAGCGATGGGGCAGGCATCATTAATCAAGCCGACAGGGGCGCGCACCGGTGCCGCCGCTGCGGCTCGTCTTCTCGGCGACGATCGGGGCGAAGAAAGAGTCCCCGCGACGCTGCCGCCAGCGCGGATGTGGCTGGCCACTGTGCACCCCTCTCCTTCAGCTTCTGTCAAGCCCCTTTTGCAACTGCAGTCTAAAAAGGTGGCAAGGAAATCGGTAGCCCTTCATTCAATGCCTTTTGGCTCGGCTTGCTTACTCATGCTCCCGGGCGGCAGTCACGAAGTCTGTTCCTTCGCACTTTCATCGCGCCGAGCTCATTGTTGATACAGCAGGACGCAGCGATGTCTGCTTACATTTCGGGTTTATATAATAAAAACGAAAAGACAAACCAAGCACAACAAGAAGAAATGTGTACGGGAGGAACAAATAACGTATGGGCAGACCTTTAGCAGTCTTCAATTTCTGAATCTGAACCTTATATAGCGCTCGTGAAAGCACGCTTTCAGGAGCAGGCGCTCGACGCGTTTGTTTTCACATGTGCCAGGAAGTAAGAATTAGCAGTAATGAGGGCTGCTACGTTACCATAACCGGACCTCCTATATTTACTAATTAAGTCACTCCCGTGTAGCGATCGATATGAAACTGGAGTATTTCAGCTCAGAGCCACGGTTCTGCGGTTGAGGATTTTATCCACTCCTCCGTATCGGGAGGCGCCATGTTTCCGGCGTAGGCGAAGTTACGAGGAAATGGTACCGGCAACCATATACCCTCATAGAGTAACGCTATTTGCTATAGACAGCACTCGCGCATGCACGTATAACTCATATTAAGGGCGAAGCTCCTTATAGCATCACCTGGTCGGTCGTCGCTCCATCCGGCGTTCCCCCGCCGTCGCGTCTCCCGTATCATTCAATAGATGGCGCTGTCCCATGCAAACTGCACTTCACCCAGGTATACGTGTGGGCACGAGTCTACAGGAAGCCTTGGGTTTTAGGGACAACAATGGAAAGCTGAACACGTCCGCGATAGAAATAAGTAAGAGACGGTTAGAGTATTGGTGGCAGAAAGGTAGAGATAAAGTACAAAAATAAATAATGGGGAAAAATAAGGTCATTCTGCCTTAAGAGGCAGAGAGATGGACCGTGAATTTATATTTTTTTGGTATAATAACATAGATTTAATCAATGTGGATAAGGTATTAGGCCAACATAAAACAAGGAAGTCTATTTTTTTTTTCGAGCCTGGTGGCAGACATGTCACCGCCCCGTTATAAAGGGGACGCTCATAGCATCCATCCATCCATCCATCCATGCAGTTGGGTGACGATATACTAGACGGCGCTGTCCCATAGAGATGTGTACAATATGGCGGTTGGGTGAACGCACGCTAGATGGCGTTATAGGTGCCGCTGCTCTCAGATTGGCTGCCCGTTGTCTCTCGTTCTCCTTGATCGTCGCCGTACGTGGAGGAGTGCGCTTGCCGGATCGTGCTGATTGGCGGACCATGGACGAAGAGGAGCGCCGGGTACGGAAGTCCGCTGCGTCTCGTGCTCGTCGGCAGGATCCCGAGGTGCGAGCTCGAGAGGCTGCCGCCAAGCGAGCGCAGCAGTAATCAAAGCGGCGTATCGCTTTGATTACTGCTGGGCGAAACCACTGAAGATTTCACGGTGTAACCATGATTGCTTCAGGAGGTTCGCCCAAGCTCTTCGTCATTCACCCGTGGATATGCTGTAATTTTTTATCAGTCCCGTCTATATAAAGGTATAAATATAAAGGTATATAAAGGTATAAATATAAAGGTTATATAAAGGTATAAACTATGCGCCACTTCGCCCACGGCAATATATATATATATATATATATATATATATATATATATATATATATATATATATATATATATATATATATATATATATATATATATATATATATATATATACACACACACACCTCATTCTGGTGCTGCGCACAGCATCAGAATGAGGTAACTCCTTTGAGCAGTATATTCCGCATTGACTGATCATCTCAGTTTATTTTATAGCATGAAGCATCCATTGAGTTAACATCTATACTTTATGAGCATGCCGGTGCACATTAAGGAGACATCCATGTCTGAGCGACATATTCTTCAGCATATATCACGACTTCCGCAAAGACGAGCATTTGCCTTCTCGCGCAACACATATTATGCCTCCAAAGCGACGGCCTCGTGCACGAAAAAGCCGACTAACCGCGTGCTCGGAAAAGTGTATACGCGTCATAAGTTTATATAGCATCCGGCGCCACCCGTTCGACGCACTGGCGGTCTCTCTATCGCGGAGTTCGCTCTCGGCGCGTCAGCTTTCCTTAAATGTTTTTCGAATCGTTAAGATTTCGATGAAGCCACTCGATGACGGCCCGACTTGCATGCGACGCGCGTTCAGAGACCCGGTGTATAGGCGCCGGCGCGTCCGGCGCGCCGTATAAGAGGAACTCTTGGTGGGACGTCCCGCTGAGCAAAGCTGCTGCTGTCTGTGTGTATGCTGGCGCGTCCAAGTGCGTCCGAGTTATGCAAGCACCTGTGCGGCAGCAGCAGCAGCAGCCGCCTGCGATGATCGAGCGACATCGCCGGCTGAGAAACTTGCGCCCGGATACCCGAAAGCGCGGGAGCCGGAAGGCGCGGATTACGCGCCGGGTCAGGTGCGCCGTGGATGCGCCGGCGAGAGCGCTTCGCTACGTATACGCGCACGTATAGCCGCCGGCGTGAGCTAGCCGCGTATATATAAACGTTTTTCGCCGCTTCGGAAGCCTCATTTCGCGCTACCGTGCGGCTCCTTTAATTGCCTCCGCCCGTTTTATAGCGCGGAGCAAGAGAAAAAAAAAAAAAACGGCGAATATCACCGACGACTCTCGCATGCTGATCGAAATACGCCGGCAGGTGAACGCCAACAGCCGACCCCGAATTTCAGATGCTTTCCTTCTTGTCCATGCGCTCTTTTACTGCGAGCCCGAAGAGGAGGGCGTGATTAGGTGAAACTGTGTGGCTACAAACGCCTTCTGTTTTCTGCGTTTTTCAAACTGGAACAGGCACCTCGCCTATTTCAGCCACCTCAGGTCTGTCTGTGTGTTTGTGGGCGATCTCAAGCTGTGAGCGAGATTTTGATTTCGCAGTTCGGTTTAACGAACCGGTCGACCGTGCCCGCCCGTCTGCGCGATCAATCGTTGCCAACGATACGTATAATATATTGTTTGAAATGCGCAACTAATGCCGAGTTTTACGAGTGTCCGGCCACTGATTTTAGCGACGATCTGGTTCCGCGCCGCTTTCCGTCTCCTGTCGAAGTGTACCAACGCTATGACGGGGCTAGGAAATATAGTCGAGATTTCAGAATAGTCGGAAACAAATAAACGAGCAAACGATAACACAAAACATTTCACTGATACTAGCTGCAAAACTTTTATTATGCACATTTATGAACCACTTCCAAGCACCTTTAATGATTTATTTATGAAATAAAAATATTAAGTGCAGTACCTTATATTGGACAGAACACATTGCTTTCTAATTAGTTAGCACTGAGCCTGGAGGGCGGATCACACTGTCAATCTTCAGTTCTTACAGGGATAATGTCTATCCGGTCGACAGCGACGTGTCACTAAAATCACGACACAAATTTCGTCGTTGAAGAGAAATTGTCATACTAAATTTTAAGAGAGTGGTGCTTGATTCCTAAACTATTTTCGAACTCATTTAGCCTCGTTTGCAGAACAACGCAAGTGAGAAGAGGATTGTGCCACACTGTGTCGCCTACCTGCTAGCAGTCACCTTTTCGATACTCACATTAGGATCGAGGATATCGTGTACTCCGTGACAAATTCCGACATTCCAGAATTATGGAGCAGTAGTGAAGCAAACTCGTATATATATCACGATCGGTTTTCTTTCTTCTTTTTTTGCGTTTTCACGTAGGCTGTGGACATTGGGAGCTTCACAAACCGGGCACCATGTATTGTTGTTGAGCTCTCACAGGCAATTGCAACAAGTAGCGTTTTGCTAAAAAAAAAAGAAAATGAAGAGGACAGTTGACAAAATTTCTGTCTTTCTTCTTCGTCGCTGATGGCATAGCAACCGTACACACTCATGAACTAGGGAAATCTAGGGAAAGAGCGTAAGCGAGAGAAAATGCCACTGAATGTACGAATGCGTGTTCCGCTCACAGTTTGCTTTGCTTGTGGTCTTGCGAGTGTGTTGGATCCCCTGCCTTTGGTTAGTTTGCAACGCCTTCCTCCACGGCGAATGCCTTCATAGTGCCGACAAGAGACGAAGTGAACTGCATGTGTGCAATTGGTTTCCTGCGAAGTACACGTCTGGTGCGTCCCGAATCTATAGTCTCTCCCGGCCCTAATTCCCCGACTGCCTGCTAACCCTCTTTGCACGGATTCGTATAGGGCATGCTCGAAGCGAACGGCTCAGGCACGTATACGGACACATCTTTACGCTTGTGCCAGTGTTCACCTGTGTAGAGCGCGGATCGTCGAGTTCGGCAACGTCCTGCGTGGCATTCCCTTCCAAGTTCCTGAGGCCCCAAAGAGGTTGTGCACTTGTGAGGGGATGGGTTTTATGATGGTGATTATGATTACTTCTAATTGCATTCCTTTTAAAAAGGGTGGCAACCAGCAGGTACCTATAGCTCCTGCTTGAGCTATAATGAGATACTGCCCCTGTACTTACTTTATACAGGGTCCTTCTTTTTTTAGATAATACACGTTTTTTTATGAAAATGCTGTGACGGTAAGGCGCCTGTCGTCTTCGCAGACGAACTCTGCGTAGAGGCGGAAATACCTTGCCGCAGCTAAAGTTACTTGGAAAAGACTATTTAAAAAAATCACACCATCTCCCGCTAAAGGGGACCATGAGGCGATGCGAAGCAGTGTTTCGGCATGTAGAGCCCGCGTTTCAGAGGTGGAGTGGTGAGGGGGAAAGGGGAGAGGGGAAGTGGAGAGGGGAAAGGAGAGGGGGAGAGGAAAGGGAATGGGGAGGGGAATGGAAGGGGGAGGTGGTGTGGAGAGGGGGAAAGGGGGAGCGGAGGGGGGAAGTGAGGAGGTGGTGTGGAGAGGGGGAAAGGGGAACGGAGGGGGGAAGTGAGGAGGTGGTGTGGAGAGGGGGAGGTGAGAGGGGAAGTGGAGAAGGCTTGCGCATGCGCAGTAAGGGTGGTCACGCCGCACACCACCACCACCACCACCGGATTGAACTCCGCTATAAGATGCTTCACATCTAAAAAAGTTCGCTAACTGTTTCACTATAAATTTGAGGGAACTTCTTTTCATAGAAAAGTTGTAGGGCGCCACAACTTATGGCATACCCATATTTCCGAAATAAAAAAAAAGAGTATGTAATTTGAGGTATTCGTCATCGAATTTCAAGGCCCCGACACAGGCGATATCGAAACGGAGCTCGCCGGGAGCGCAGAAAAGGCGGCCACGGTGTTACGACAGATTGGCACGCCCCGTGACAATAAGTGACAAAGTTTGAAAATGAAGCGTGTCGCAGCAGAATCTGGTCAGGGAAAACTCCATGTTGTCTGGCTTATACACTAGAGGACCTCTTATTCTTTGCGTGCGATGTGTCGTGCTTACCCTTAATTTCCAAACAATAAAATGTTGCAAATCACTGGTAGTACTGTCTACAAGAAGAAGCATCACAATGGCTGTCCCTTAGTTCTACGCAGCACAGTGAAAGAAAAGGTGGAAATTGCGGCTTTGTTTACCAGATACGCACCAAGCATAACACTCAATGGTAAAGCATCCGCTGACAAGTGAGATGACTTCCAGCTTTCCTCGACAAGATATTGCCACGACACGTGACGTCACTCAGTTAAGTAAAGACATTCCAACGTCGTCACCTAATTATTGTCACGGGGCATTCCAGTCCGACACGCTCCCGGCGCGCTCGGTTTCGACGTCGCCTATATCGGGGCCTTCAATTTCGATTATGAATATGTCAAGTTACGTACGCTTTTTGTAATTTCTAAAATATGGGTAGGCCATAAATTTCGACACCTTACAACTTTTTCATACAAACAGTTCTCTAGCTAATAATTAGAAAGCTAATGAACAAGTTTTTATGCTAATTAACGCTTTCAATGTAACTTTAGCAGTGGTAAATTGTTTCTGCCCCGACGCAGAGTTCGTCTCTGAAGCTCAGAAGTGTCATATACTGCAATTACATGATTATAAAATATCTGCATTAACCAAATGAATGCCCTGTATGTAAGCAGTCTAGCGTTTTGCCTGTCTGTACCTCAACTTGGAATGTGACCTATGCCTATAAAAACACCTGCTCCACCTCTTCCCTCAATTTTGCTTTTAGGGGCGAAGCTCCTTAAGGCGGCACCCGTTCGTCCCTCGTAGTTGTCGTAGTAGTGCGTAACCAGTCGTAACGCTAGTACCAGATCTTGACCTCCAAGGTAGTACCGGTGGGAGATTTTTCCTGTGCGTTGTTGAACAATAAAAAATTCGCAGCGTGCGCGTTAACTAAAAGCCGAATTCTTCTGTCTCTCATTCCCCATTAGCAGCCATTGGCATGTTCCAGTAGGAAACGTTAGTAGAAGTAGAAGTGTAAGTGTTAGCTAAAAGCCGACTTCTTCTGTCTCTCATTCCCATTAGCAGCCATTCTTTACCTCCAAGGTAGTGCCTGGTGAGATTTCTCCTGTGCGTGATTAAACAATAAAAATTTTGTTCAAAACGCCGTTGATTGATGAAATAAACCAACTAAAGACGCCAGATGTTTTCTAAAAGCAAAACGAAAGAACGCCAGATGTTTCTAAAGCAAAACGAAAAGACGCCAGCTGCTTAACGAAAGACGCCAGATGTTTTCTAAAGCAATGGTTTTCTAAACAATGAAAATTCACAGCGTACATGTAAAATTAAAGTGAGCTGCAAGTAGTCATAACTCATCGAACCTTTAGTATAAACGCGCCCGATCTCACGTCGGTGATGATGTACTGGGCAGAATTCACGGAAGATTCACGGTTTACCGATGAACCTCCGCAGCTTCGCCCACTCATCATCATTCACTCCGTGGATATGCTGTGATTTTCTTGATTTTACCTTACAACGCCAGGCTCTTGATGACATGTTGTTCATTTCCTCGTGTCAACATTTATTTCGTTACTTCATTCCTTATTAGATGCGAAGTATCTTAAGGCGGAGCTCAATCCGGTGGTGGTGGTGGTGGTGGTGGTGTGCGGCGTGACCACCCTTACTGCGCATGCGCATACCCTCTCCACACACCTCCTCTCCACTCCCCCTCACCATTCCCCATGTCCTCGACCCCTCTCCCCTTTCCCTCTCCACTCACCCTCTCCCCTCCCCCTCTCCACTTCCCCTCTCCCCTCCCCCTTTCCACTCTTCCTCTGAAACGCGGGCTAGACATGCCGAAATTCTCTCCTGCGCAACGCCGCGATGAGCTCGAGCGCATGCGCGTCCCCTCCCCTTCTCTCTCCTCTCCCACGCTGCCCCCCTCTCGCCCGCCTGTCGACCGCGTTCCCCGCTCGCCCTGTGAGAATTAACGGCCAGGCTAGATGGAAGATACGACGCGCGTAGCGTCCCTCTTCGCTTTCCACGACGCGAGGTCGGTAGCATGCCCAACGAACGCCAACGGAACGCGATCGCGCAAGTGCTCCGGCTTCGCATCGCCTCATGGTCCCCTTTAGCCGGAGATGGTGTAATTTTTTCAACGGCACTATAGCTCTAATCGTCTCCGTGTCTAATTCGGCCGCTGACCACTGAACGCTTCCATCATGCAGCTTCGAACTATCTATATAGCATTGCTGGAAGGTCGGCGTTCCCCACGGTGAAAACAGCCACCGTTGCCGCCAGTGACCATTGTTCCTCGATGGCGGCACGGCTTTTGGAAAGTGCTGCTACTATAAGAATATAATCCTCGATCTGCCTACAGCTCTATGGTGCCAAGATGCGTTCCCACAGAAACACGACAGCGGAAGCAAGCTGCAGTGCTGCACAATGCGAAATTTCATCTACAACGCATGTGTTTTTTTTTTTTAACGGCTTTCGCATACGACGACGTTTTATCCGACCGTATGAGTAATTTTTGCTTTGCTATGTATTTACAGAGGTGAAATGCGAAAGATTAGTGCGTATGCATGAGGAGAGGCCTGAGCGATTCTTCTTTACAGACGTGTTTCTTTTCATTCTTTTGGTGGTTCATCCTGACGGCTCTTCATTAGCCTCTGCAGTTCTGCTTTTAATAGCTTATGGTGACCGTCAATGAGGATAACCAGGACGAGTAACTTTAACAATCAGAGACACGGGATGTTACACTTGCGGTTATTTGATAAGTGATAAGTGAAAGCACTTCATCTAACAGCTCGGGTATGTAGTCTGTCGTCCCGATCGGGCACTTGGGAGACGATCCGTTTCCTCTCGAGTCTCCAACAGCTCTGCTGCTCAGAGGCCGCGCGCATTCGCGCATCCAGTGCACTGCCACCAACGCGTATTCGCCTCATAACTTGCGCCGGCGGTCTATCGGCGAAATTCGAGCCGCAAGCTTCGGCTCACCCCTGACCCAAACATTCATCCCCCCCCCCCCTATCCCCGCACCGACTCCGACAGCTCGCAGTAAGCTGTATGATTTAATATAGCGCTCCGAAGAAACAGCGCGAGCCAGCGCTTTTCTTCCAAAGATCCCCGATGGTCGGATCGCGTCTCTTCACCGCTCCCTCAAAGCAGACGTCGCGGACGCTTCCGGGAAGCCATCTGAGGGTGAGCCAACAAAATGCTATCAAGAGGCAACACAACAAGCACAGAAAATCACAAGAAAACATGCCACCTCCAAGATGTGTAGAAATTATGAGCGATCGTATGCGCGCTTCAGACAAACAAAATGGCCCCAACCAAAAAGAACACTCACGACGATCTTACAGTGTCCGCGTAAGTTCGTCATTCTTTGGGCGTCACGCGAAGCTTTTCCTAACAGGAATGCACAGAGGCTTCATCTGAATTTTCCGCTCCTAACTTTCTGCATGCGTGAACGAGCACTGCCTCCCTTGAGAAGTTCGCCTATCGTGCGTATCTAGGGGCTAAGTCACCTATATACTTCCAGCTTGTGTGTTCGCGTGTGTGCACGCAAACATGTTTTTAATGTTGGCGCTAGGTATAGTACAGGTACCTGCGGTCAGACAGTAATCGCCAACTTCTCTCGTCATCCTCATAATGGCATTTTTTTTATTATGTTGATTCTTCCCTCGAGCACTAAACGAAGAGAATGAACCACAGGAAGAGAACATCGCAAACTTTCGGTTGGGGACCACTCCAATTGGCCACTTTTAATGCATGTAAAACGAATAAATGTCTTTTTAAACGAAGATCGCTTGACCAATTTTAATAAGACTTGTTTCATTTGAGAGCAGGCGTTAAATTTTAGACTCTAGGAACCAAGACATTCATTTAAGTTCTGCAATTTTCTTATAACTGTAATAAGAAATAAGTAAGTTTCTACAAAATAGAAACAAGAAGTTTCAAATCCGTAGCTCTGCATCAACAACGGGCCATTGCAGTTCCGTAGCCTGTTACAGAACATGTAAAGTTAACAAATTTGATCAACGGGGCCCGTATATATATCTAAGAAAGGTCTTCCGCTATATAATGTTCTGAAGAGAATACTTGGGCCAATCCTGGTGTTAAACGTATCATCAGCGATACCTGCAGCACCGAGGCACATTACTCGGATAAACGAAAGAAAGGGAATGAATCGAGGGGCTCGTTTCTTTGTTAGACACTATACCAGACTTTGGCTTCATTGTCTTTTGGCTTTGTTAGGTTGTTTACCTGGATGCGAAGTAGGCTGCATTGGCCGACACCGGATTACTGAAATTTGCAGTCCCGTGGGGCATTTGGGTCGCGCGGTGGGATTCCAGTGACTTGATGCTTGATTTCTTTTGTTCTCGTTCAGTTTACTTTTTAATTTCCGTAAGAACATTGGTGGCCAAAATGATAACTCCGCTTCTTACAGTCACTATAAGTTGTTCTTGGAACCTCCATCATGATGCATCATTTATAAATATTTCTCTCCTGTTTTCCGCTTTTTAAAACTTACTATAGGTAACTAATATAATCTCACTTTTGTGTTATGCCATCCGAGTGAGCCAATACAGCGTTGAGATAATAACTTACGCTACTTTCCATGATAAATATATACCGCCGACGAGGCGAACTGCGCGACGATTATAGGGATGGCGTTCCTGTTCACTTTTCCCGTGTTTTCTCCCCGTCTCGTACTGTTAACGCGACACTCGTTTTGGACGGAAACGACAAGACGAGGTCCATTAGCAGCTCTATGCAGTTACATTAGCACGAATATCACGCATGTGACGAGCATCGTTGTGTTGAAACACGGGCTTACACCGTCATGTGGGCCTGCTTCGACACCGCAACAAGAACTCGCGCAGCCTGTTATTTGTCTATTTTCTTTTGTGCTTAGTTGTCAAAGCGTGGTTTGTTAATGGCGCAACATAGCTCATCAATGCGTGAACTTCGATGGCCAGCTTCTTTTTATTGATTTTTCTCCCCGTTCTCCTTGTTATCAAGTCAGACGCCGTGCCTCGGCAGAATGCGAGCAGCAACGAAAGCTGTAGGAAGGGACACTCTTGGCGAGCAGTAACTGCACGCCAGAAAAGGAAAGGTCATAAGTGCACCGTATACCGCAAGAAGTCACGCGAACAAGCAGCGATGTCCTCATGTCGAGGTCGATACACACAGCGAGCGGCCTGTTCACGCGATGGACTGCAACGCGAGTGTCCAGAAACAGGCACGGCAGTTGGCTGCGAGAAAGTGCCCCGTTGTCGATACTCGCTATAAAACGAGTTGAAAGCTTGACATGTATGCAAGGAGAGAGAGCGGAAAGGTATAGACGCCCACTCAACTTAGATCATTTTCTTCTTAAATTGGTTCACTCTCAAAGGGGTCATGAAGCACCCCTTGGGCTTGTTGAAAAAACACATCCTGCGGAAAGCTGACACGGCTATGAACTGCTCTGCCAAATATTACAGTCGTGCGCGCCGCGTAAAGGCCACAAGCGGAGCGCGAAGTTGCCGTTTCCCCAGGCACCCTCTTTTCAAACAGAGGCCTGTTCTCACTCTCGTCGGTGGGCGGGGCGTCAGCACGTTGACGTCGCGGATCTGCCAGTTTACGTCGCAAGAGACATAGCATGCTTATTGGCCGATAGCCGACGTAATTCGAGAGCGGCGTTCGATCAGATGCGCTTCTTGCCACGGGGTGCCGCCACTTGCCGGCGCCGCACTCCTCAGTACATGGTAGCCGCACTCGCGCACGCGAATCGCTGCGGGAGAGCGATCGCGTTTCATGACGCGCGCTGACGTAACTTCTTTCCCCCGTGCCATCCCTCCCTATGTAGCTTCCAGTGCGCTCGTCGGCACGAGAAAAGAGAGAAAGCGCTGAGAGCGTGCGCCAAACCCCCGTAACTCCGCTCATTCTTGACGAATTCGAGAAATTTTTGCGGCAATCGATTCGGGAGGCAGTAAACTCCGATACTGAGGTCATTAGATCATTACTTGGAAAAGTGGTTCATGACCCCTTTAAAAAAAAACGAAAGTATAAATTTTCTGGAAATGAAGTATGTATCGAGTGTTTTGCCCAAATTCTCAGAAACAGTATACGTTAAACATTGAGAGTTCATTCCACAAGCGCGAATCATGGGCTGCCCAAAAACACAAAGGCTTTCCGTCTTTCGATGGTTTGCATTGAATGATTGCATTAAACTTCACTGAAGTACACCACTGAACCTCGCCAGCAACAGCATGTTACGATGTGCGGGAAAAGTTAATGTTATAATAATAATAATTGCTGGGATTTAACGTCCCAAAACCACGATATGATTATGAGGGACGCCATAGTGGAGGGCTCCGGAAATTTCGACTACCTGGGGTAACGGGCACCTAAATATAATACACGAGAAAGAAAGATTTACCAGCGCAAAAAAGACGGAACATTTAGGAAGGACACACACACATAGCGCTGCACTCACAACTGATTTATTACTTCGAACGCAGGGTCTTTTTTTAGGCACGCGTCGAAGCAACAGAAAGCGATGGAAACCACGTGACACTGCTTGCCGAAAAGACAATCTGCCGAAGGTAACCGCGCAGTCGAAAATTCTTACGCCAAAAAGTACGCCCCCGATATGAAAGAAGTGATAATATAATTGATCTTAAAACCAACCGGCAAACACGTTAAAGCCAGAGAAGCCAAGGCAGCCACACAATAAAGATAAAAAAGGTCTAAAACGTTAAAAACTAAAATGAAATATAAGAAATGTGTAAAGCACATGGTAAAAACTATTGTGTAAAGCACAGGGTAAAAACTATTAAAACTTTCTTTGTGGCGTAAGAATTTTAGACTGCGCGTTTACCTTCGGTAGATTGTCTTTTCGGCAAGCAGTGTCACGTGGTTTCCATCGCTTCTTTTCTTGATGTTATCTTTCTGTTGCTTCGGCGCGTGCCTACAAAAAGACCCTGCGTTCGAAGTAATAAATCAGCTGTGAGTGCAGCGTTATGTATGTGTGTCCTTCCTAAATGTTCCGTCTTTTTTGCGCTGGTAAATCTATCTTAATCATGAACCAACTCGCCCAAGCGGCCGTTTTAACACGAGAAAGGTAAATGTTTTATTTTCATTCATATATGAAGGAATGAAACACACACAAGTATGTATGTATGTATGTATGTATGTATGTATGTATGTATGTATGTATGTATGTATGTATGTATGTATGTATGTATGTATGTATGTATGTATGTATGTATGTGGCTGCACGTTTCAACTTCGCTGAAGGATCTGTGCACAGTGCTTCAGCGATACGTACAACGAGAGAATACTAGGGAACGAGAAAGGCAACGGCGGCTGCGAGAAGACATCAAAGCGATGGAAGCCTTACGTGAACGACGACGTGACCGTAGACCTATGGCAGGTGCGCACGCTCTGTTTCAGCGCAATTTTCTGTCTCTGGAGTTTGGACATCCGTGTCGTGTCTGTGACTGTCTCTGGTTTAACTCGAACCTCTCTGCGCTGAGAATCAACGTAGAAACAACCTAGCATCACCTAGCTAAAGGCTAGCAACAACCTAGAAGCAACCAGATTAGACTTCAGAATCGTCCAGCTTTGCTGTTTTAGCCTTGCGCGACTTAGTGCAAGCTTCGCCATTTTTTTTTTTTTGTCATAGAAAAAGGTGATCACAAAATGTGTTCCAGAATGGTTCACAAATGTATACTTCAATAGAGGGACAGTCAGCTTTGAGTTTGAGCTTTGTTCCATGCCTCTTAAACCAGATGGACACGGCGCCCGAAACCCTGTACTGCGCCGTTTTCAAGCGATTCAATTTAAACTTCGTGCACCTCCTGCAGAAGCATGACGCTTATAGTATACCTAGCTAGCTCCCACGAAAGAAAGGCAAAAAAATAAAAAAGAAATGCGTCGATGTTGCGCACGTCTTAATACGTACAACGTACGTGCGTGCAGCTGCCTTCGCTCTACAGCTGCGTTTAGAGTTGAGGTCATTTCGGGGTGACTCGCTTTTTACGCGTCAGTCAGTTCGGTTGTTTTCGTTAAGTACAGGCACGTCCCGCGTGCGCGAGAGTGTGTCGTTTCATTTGCGACCGTATATGTATGTACATGACACGCTAACATTCAAGGCGTTCCGAGATACTCCCAGCGGATCTGCCGAGGTCTACAACTATCTCCCGCTGGTCTCTGCAGTCTTTGTGTTCGGGATTGTAACCTCTTTATAACGACCGCGCTTCCTCTCATTTGGAGTCATTATTCCTCTCCCATTCTTGCTGCCTTGTTGGGCGCGTACAAGCCGGCTCCAGAACACCCCCCTGTGTCTTGCCCGAGACGGGTCGTTTTCTTCGTCTTTTGCGGACGCAACCAGCGAGGTATGAAATTGCAGAAAAAGGCCGTCGCGGCAAACAAAAGAAACGCGATGCCTCGCGGGCGCGAGAACTAGACGCCAGTCGAGGACACCTCCTGCAAACGACTTCAGCCTATATGCATAACACCAAAGCTGCAGCTATATACTACATAGGACCGCTCGTCGCAAGCTGCGGTAGAAGAATGCACTTATCGTTTTGCCTTTTTTTTCTTTTTTTTTCTTATCTGGCGCGAACGTGCCACGTATGTGTATATATACATGCGAACGACCATTCCTGCGCCGAACTGCGTACGTTATAGCGTAATCGCGGCGAGAGGCTAAGGGAGGGGGTGGTGATTTTGCGAAAAAGACCATGATTACTTATGATTAGTCATATTTGTACCTGCTTATTATGCGGCAGATTTTTTTCATTTTATTTCATACTTTTGTGCACGTCCAAGATGCAGTCCCGAAAACTTTCCTTTTTGTTTCACCTGAGGTCGAGAGTGCGCAGGCAGGAAGCACTTGACCGTGTGAAGTTACGTGGAAAGCAAAAAGAGTGGATGCGTAGCTGGATGCCGAGGCTCTCCATATATAAGCGAAGGGGAAAAGTATCCACCGTGAAAACGATGTGGCATGCCATCTTGCGAAACGGTTGCCGCACTTACAATGTTTCTTTTGTCACGGAAGTGCTACGGTAGGCCTGTAGTTATACACACTTGATACTTGATACAGACACTGCAGTAGCGCAGACATACGCTTTCTAAAAAAGAGAAAAAAGAACAAAGAAAGAAAGAAAAAATGGGTGGGAGGAGGGAGAGAGAACGAAATGCACTTTGAAAATTGGCTAATAATTCGTCGAAACTTCTAGCTTCTTCAACCGCAACGCCGAAGTGCTTACGCATGCAAAATATCAGTTGTCAAGTCATTACGAGGTCAGTACTCCTCTTCAGCACAGCAATATAAACTTTTGTGTGGTCAGCGAGAGCAAAGTTCAGCGCTGGTCAGCCAGAAGAGCCGGAATCTTTTAAACCAATCTGCGTATATAGGGGAACGCACATTGCCTTGTAAACACGTCGAGTCTGCGCCGATAGTCAGGTTAAGCATATGGTGCAACAAACACAAGTCGATTTCAACAGACCGATTTCATCACGAGTTGAAACGCCACTGCTGCCGTGGTGCATGCCGGCACTTGTAGCCCTCGGTATACATTCAGCTGCGTATATATCCGGTGCATTGGCGAGCTGCGTTAACGAGCTCCAGTGGCTTTAATTGGATGAATCGCGATCGTTGGGTTTATGTACTGCGCGTTCATGTACAGGCTGAAACAAAAGGGGACTTTGCGTGTTCTCAAAGGATGTCAAGCTCCGAAAGGAATGTGTGCGACAAATCAACAATCGGACAGAACGGCTACTACAGCGCAATTTCTTCTTCAGCCTAAGAAAGGGAAATTGACAACCACCCGTTTGTAGCTCGAAGCCACAAGGAAATCAATACGGATTTCTCAGAAAGAAAGTTACTTAGTTGCCGAAAATTTGGTTCTGGTCCGTGGATCAAACCCGGGACTAACGCCTTTCCGGGGCGGTCGCTCTAGAAATGAGCTAACCAGAAAGATAGCAATTGGCAGTGCGAGGGCGAATTAATCGACAACTCGCTTTTTCATGAGAAATCCGTATCGATTTCCTCGCGGCTTCATGCTACAAACGGGTGGTTGTCAATTTCCCTTTCTTAACCCTTCCGACACCTTGCGGTAATCCACAGAACCGATTCGCAACACCTTGTTCAACGTGTTCGTGAATTTCGTGAAATGCATGGCAGTTTAGCAGTGTGCTACTGCGTCATAACGGGCTTGCCGCACGACCGATGGGCTGATCAACGGCAACAAACTACAGCGTGTGTTCGATCCCTTTGATGGGGGGGGGGGGGGGGTCGCCGCCAGCGGCGAAAGAATGGATAAATCTTGTTTTCCGACAAAACAATGATCGCCTAAGTTTAGTGATACCTAAACTGACATATCGCCAAAATCGATGACGACTCTCGGGTGTCTAGCATGAACAAGACCTCTGATACAAGCGAATCTCATAACTGCACGCCATGTACGTACACACCTCGAGCCAGTGCACAGCGAAAACTCCAGCCGTGCCGGCATCGAAACCACCACACCGCCGGGATTTGCCGGTTCGTTTCAATATGTGATACCACGAGCCATAGGTCCGCAAAAAAATTGGAGCTCACTCAGGCTCACTCAAGAAATCTATTTTCCGCTTAGGGCTCACTCGAACACAGACTCACCCAAATTTTCCTCTAGCGGACTCACTCAGACTCATACTCACGGCTCGATTTGAGTCTGAGTGAGTCGACTCATGAGTCCGTTAGCGTGTAAACAGCGTTTTCGACCATGGTGTCAATGCTCTTTAACACCAATGTCTCACATAATCGGTGCTCTACATGGGTTCTTTTGATCTCGTAATTTCAAATACGAGTTATCACTGGTTCTAATTATGTAAGGACATTTGCATTGAAAGACAGGACTCACAAGAGATATTTTATCAAGAACTTCCCGTGTAAGAATGTACACGGGGCGGAGGACCCCCCCCCCCCTACCACCATACGCAAGCCAATCAAGTCAAGCCAAGTCAATGAATAATGAGCTGGAGTATGAACGCTAGTGCACTGAAGTATGTGTGAGTATATAGACGGTGTGTATAAACGTCAGCCGACATAAGGATGATAGCAGTGCTGAAGTTCCGTATAGGCCAGGTCGGCAAAGGAAGTGGAGCTCATTCAGACTCACTCAAGAAATCTATCTTCCGCTTAGGGCTCACACGGACTCAGACTCACCAAAATTTTCCTCAAACGGACTTACTCGGACTCAAACTCATTAAACTATAACTCACCCGTACTCACTTAGACTCAGACTCACGGCTCGATCTGAGTCTGGGTAAGTCGACTCATGAGCATAGGTCGGCAAAAAAAATGGGCCTCACTCGGACTCACTCAATAAATATATCTTGCTCTGAGGGCTCTCGGACTCAGACTCACCAAAACTTTCCTCAATCGGACTCACTCGGACTCAGAATCATCAAAACGTTTCTGAACAGCACTCACTCTGACTCAAGCTCACCAAGATATTACTCAGCCGGACTCACTCAGACTCAGACGCACGGCCTGACCTGAGTCTGAGTGAGCCTGAGTGATTTGACTCATGAGTCCGTTAGCGTAAAACTAGCTTTTTCTATTGGGATGTCAATGTTTCTTAACGCCAATATCTCACATAATCGGTGCTCTATATACGATACGCATTTTGATTTTGCACCTTCAAATACGAGTTATCAATGGTTTTGAATCCAGTAAGGACAGTTTTATGAAATACGCGACTGACGCGAGATATTTTTATCAAAAACTTCCCATGAAAGAGTCTGCGGGGCGATGTCATGTCACCCTGCCCCTAACCAACGCTTCTGATCAATAAATATTGAGGTGGCGCATGGGCGCTAGTGCGTTGAGATATGTGTGAACAGATTGAGTATAAACATAAGCAGATATAAGGCTGATAGTAATGCTGAAGATGAGTAGATGGGACTATATAGGTCGGCAATAAAAGGTGCAGCTCACTCAGACTCACTCAAGAAACATATATCGTGCTTCCGGGTCACTCGAACTGGTACTCACCAATATTTTCCTCAACCGGACTCACTCAGACTCAGGCTCACTAAAATTTTCCTCAATCGGACTCACTCCGGCTCAAACTCACCAAAATATTATTCACCCGGGCTCACTCAGACTCACGACCATATCTGACTCTGAGTGAGTCTGAATGAGTCGACTCATGAGTGAGTTTGCCGACCTATATGCTCATGAGCGAGTTTGCCGACCCATGCATATATGTCACGAGCACAAGGTAAAGCGGCAGCAACAGCAACAGTGCTTAGCATCACAGTACATGAGCGCAGGCGGCTCTTATTAAAGTAGCGTCCACTGCAGTTTCGAAGCGGTAAAGGCCTCTATAGCGACGATATCGGCGCGGAGCCATTATTGGAGGTTTCCGCCGGTGGTCATAGCGAGCTGCCGCTTATCCGCCGCATTGCGTGTGCCGCCAAAGTCACAGTCACACTCACTGACTCATCCATCCTTCGTGCAGCAGGAAATACTCTGCCTCCTCTCTAATTTTTCTTCCCTCTTCCCCAATACATGTGTAGCCTACCGGGCATAGCCCTGGTTAACCTCCCTGCCATTCCTCCCTGCTGTTCGCAGCATTTCCTTATATAACGTTAGCAGCAGCCGTTAGAACTTTTGGAAACGGCACGCGGCGAGTCGCGGTTGGGCGGACGCGCCTTCACGACAACTGTTTCATCTCCATTCAGGTTTAACGCATCACTATTGACGAAGTCCTGCGTTGATAGCAAAGTGTCCGTGGGGTGTGTTGCTGTGACAAAAAAAAAAGACAGAAAAAAAAGCGCAGAAAGCTTTTTTTCTTCGTCCCTTTGGTTTGTTTTCTTCCTTCCCGTTTATATAGCGCGGCTTCGTAGTCGCGGAGAGCTCTGCGCATTTTGGCCAAGTTATTTTCTGCATACGACAGCTTGTATTGCTCGTGTGCCGATATTCCCGCTCTCATGACGACGGGTACGAGCTTCCTCGTTTTTATATATATATTATTATTATTATTATTATTATTATTATTATTATTATTATTATTATTATTATTATTATTATTATTATTATTATTATTATTATTATTATTAGTTGCACAGAAGTCCCGCAGTGATCGGGACTTCTGTGCAACTAAACAAAAAGGTGGTGGTGTATTGATGGCTATAGACAGTTCTCTAAGATCTGTTAGACGCAAGGACATAGAAACAATTTCTGAATCAATTTGGATCGAAATTAGTCTTGAGCACTGTGAAAAATTGTTGATTGGATGTTTCTATGTACCGCCTAGCGTTTCACCAATTGCTTTTAATCAGATCGTCTCTTCTATTGAAAATGTGGTAATTTCACATAAGAAGCACAAAATTCTTGTACTTGGCGATTTTAACACACCAGGAATTGACTGGACCACACTTAAATTTTCTCATTATCATCATTTCTTAAAGAACAAATGCAGCGTATTGTTAGATTTTCTCGCTTTTAATTCCCTACAGCAGCACAATAGTATTGCCAATTCCTGTGGTAACGTCATAGATCTGTGTATTTCTAATAATCAACCTATCGAAGTATCACTCTCTCACATCTCTCTTGTTCGTCCTGACAAATTTCACCCACCACTCAAACTAACACTGTGTATTTCACCAGAAAAACCAAGCTTTCCCAGAAAAATTGACAAAACGCCCAGATTTGCCTTCAAGCGAGGTGACTACGTTGGCTTGTACCATGAGTTGTCCACCACAGATTGGTCACTGGTAACTGACAAACCTAATGTTGATGATCAAGTCGATCAGTTTACGGAGCTTATCTTGACCAGCATGCGCAAGTTCATTCCCCAGTATACACCTCATCATTGTAAATATCCCTCCTGGTTCTCATCACAACTTATAAGTGCACTGAAACATAAAGATCGTGCACACAGGAAGTATAAACGTTCTGCATCAACTCATTTGAAGGAAGAATTCTGTCGTTTTCGTACTCTTTGTAAACGCCTTTATAAACGGGATCACAGTCTATATATTTCATTTTTAGAAAAAGCGCGTCTGACAGGCCGGCTGAGTTTTGGAAGTATGTGCGCAAACGGTCGAGCAAAAGTGGCGAGTCCTTCAGGATACTGGACCCAAACGGAGTAGAAGTTCAAGCCGTTGCTGATTGTTTTGCCATGCATTTTTCATCTGTCTATAAGTCTCCAGCCTCTGTGGCTAGTAACGGTCGACAGGTTAAGGCAGTTGGCACAGCTGATGCTGTGTCGCTAGATGAAGATTCCATTTCAGAATGCATTAAGCGCTTGAAACCATCCTTTTCAGCTGGCCCAGATGGCATCCCCTCTGCCATACTAAAAGCCTATGGCAGTATACTTGTCCCAGTATTGACTACCATATTTAATAAGTGTCTGCATGCTTCAACGTTTCCTAGCATGTGGAAAACTGCTCGTGTTTTCCCAGTGTTTAAGTCTGGCTGGCTGTAAAAGTGACGTCTCGAACTACCGCCCTATTTCCCTTCTTTGTGCCGCATCCAAAATCTTTGAGCTTGCTCTTCACAAAATATTGTCTTTTGATGTAAAAAATTCATTGATTGTGAATCAGCATGGGTTTCTCGCTGGCGGCTCAACTGTCACTAATCTTGCCAGTTTCATGATGCAAGTCTCCACGCCTATTTCGCAGAGAGGACAGGTTGACGCTATTTACTGTGACCTTAGCAAAGCTTTTGATGTTGTCAGCCATTCGCTGCTTGTGGATAAACTTGCACACTTTGATGTTGATTCTTCAATTGTGAATCTCCTCCATAGCTATCTTCTTGATAGATTATGTTACGTTGCCGTTAATGGCCAAACGTCCTCTTTGTATAAAGCTACTAGTGGGGTTCCTCAAGGGTCGGTACTGGGCCCACTCCTCTTTTTAATTTATGTTAATGATGTTTCTTCTGTCATTCGGAATTCTTCTTTCCTTTTGTATGCCGATGACATAAAGATATTTAAGGAAATTCATTCAGTTATCGATTGTCGCTTGCTGCAACCTGATTTGTGTTCTTTTTCTGAATGGTGCAGGAGCAATAACCTCTCCCTAAATATTTCAAAAACCAAGGTAATGAGTTTCACTCGAAAAACATCTAGTGTGTCATTTTTATATTCTGTCAATTCTGTGTCGTTGTGTAAGGTACGTGAGATCAATGATCTAGGTGTTCTTTTTGATAGCACCTTACACTTTTCTGCTCACGCTAAGCGTGTTGCTTTGCGGGGTCTTCGCACACTAGGCTGTGTTTGCAGAATGTCTAGAGAATTCCGTTCTCCTGTGCCCTTCCGAAAATTGTACACCGCGCTATGTCTTCCTCAACTTGAGTATGCATCTGTGATCTGGAATGACATTCCTAATTCCAGCAGCAACGCCATTGAGCGAGTCCAGAAAAAATTCCTAAGCATTTACAACTATCGTTTCGCTAGAAATGACTCTGGATCTCGTTCTAACGCTGCTGGATTATTATCATTGCCATCACTTTGCTGCCGACGAAATCGCGCTGATCTGTTATTTCTTTACAAGCTTGTGCATGGTATCATATCCTGCCCTGTACTGCTCAACTGTCTTAATTTCCGAATTCCACGTAAGCTGACCAGAGAGAATAGACCTTTTCATGTAACCGCCTGCCTCTGTGAACATTCGACCATTGGCAGGATACAACGTCTTTACAATGCTTACTTTTTGGAGCTCGATGTTTTTCACAGCTCCCAGTCATTGTTCTGCTCCGAGCTTTGCACTGCACTTACATAGCCTTGTACACTGTTGATATTTTTTTTCTGCCTGCGCATAGTTTTATATGTGCAATTTTGTAACGTTTTTTATCCCTGATATTTTATTATGAATGTTTCCTTTGTTTTTTTTTTTTCGTGCGCCAGTACAAAGACCTTACGGTTGTTCCTGGGCGCATTAAATAAACGTTTGATTGATTGATTATTATTATTATTATTATTATTATTATTATTATTATTATTATTATTATTATTATTATTATTATTATTATTATTATTATTATTAACAGAAATGCAAGGAAATAATATATTATTATTATTATAAACAGAAATATTAACAGAAATTATTAACAGAAAGCATCGCATGGCGTACTCGCCGGCACGAATTCGATTCGGTTGGTGCTTCGGCAAACGGCGGGGTACACATATAATGTAAAACGCTAATGATGTATACGCCTGGCAGCTCCGGCAACGTTGAGCATTTTCTCTGCAATCACTTCTGCCTGTAAGACACCCACCTCCTTCCGACGGCAGCACGTGTCATTAGCCATTTGAGCCCAATGGTACGTACACCCGCCTTCAGAGCCTAATACTTCGATGAGTCACAGGATTGCACTTATTATAGACTTATGATAACGGTGCGAAAGCCACGGCATGCACCAAATGCTATATAGATGCTTGATTGGTGTCTGGGAATACCCTCACTGCGATACACCTTGGCTGCCGGTGGGCTCTCTTAAAAACACACACACACACACACACACACACACACACACACACACACACACACACACACACACACACACACACACACACACACACACACACACACACACACATGCGCGCGCGCACGCACCGAACGTTTTGTCCCACCTATGGTTTGGGGCCTGTATCGCAATTCTGAGGCGCTCCAGAGAATTCATTACTGTAGGTGCAGCAGCCTTTCCACCTCTTTCCTTGCAGTTACCAGCCATGAAAGAAGAAATGGCCGGGGGCGCGACAGTACAATTCCTCTTTCTTTCTTTCTTTCTTTCTTTCTTTCTTTCTTTCTTTCTTTCTTTCTTTCTTTCTTTCTTTCTTTCTTTCTTTCTTTCTTTCTTTCTTTCTTTCTTTCTTTCTTTCTTTCGTTCGTTCGTTCGTTCGTTCGTTCGTTGTTTCTTTCTTTCTCTCTCGTTACCCCCCGACGAACGCTCTTAAATTACCCTCCGCATAATACCGTTGGAGCTCAAGGGTCTGCCGATTAGGCTACCATAACTGAATCGAATAATACAACGTAGAATATTATAACTCGGTCATATGTTGCACAATCGACTGAGGTTAGGAAATGGATAAATTGCGTAAGAGGTCACCGCCACCATTACTTTAATGAGGGAGGCAGGTGGTAAAAATATATTCGCGATGCTTATATATACTTCCCATTTATGCCATTTACAATGAAGGGAGGCCGGTACACAAAAGGAAATACGTGGTACCTGCCCTATATATATAGCTGTCATGCAATTTTCACGCATGTGCCATTGTGTTCCTGAGCTAACTGTCAAATGAAATGTGGATATACTATTTCGATATTATTTCCGATATTGTATTAATGTTTTGGTAAATGTACAAGAAATGATATTGTAAGAAACTAAAAAAATTCACCGACGATGACGATACTGATTAATGTGAATTGTGAGCGCAGCTTCGTGTTGAGGCAAGGTCAACTGTGTTTGAACTTTTGGCTTTCCACAAGGTATCGACTACCCTGTGTATTCTCTGGACCAGAATAAAGTTAATGCAACATCAACAACGCCGTAAATCATAATTTTTGTGAAGTAGGACAGCGCCCACTACGCCATTATTCGGTCTTTCTGCGGATAAGCTAGGTACCCACTACACATCTGTAAGGTGTTATGTGCACTTTGTTGATGCTGCATGTGGCTGATGACGATGAAGAATTATGGCTGAGCACTTTGCAGTGGGTGGGAAGCATTAACCCACACACTCGTTGCGCAATTAGCATTGTGTGACGACTGGTTGTTATTTTACTCTTCTGCCACGCTATATTACAATATACATTAACGCGATTCCTTGCCCGACATGATGCCTCTATGGGGTGTTTTTGCATATGAGTTTCAAGCATCAGCGTAGCTCTGTGAAAAAAGCAATGGCGACAACGGACAACCTTACTTCACAGAAGAATGAATCGACACAGGTTTTGACAGGTGGCCATTAACAATGAAACGAGTTGAACAATCGCTGTAGCGTAGTTTTATACCTTTGAGTATAGTGGAACCAACGTTAGCATAGTCTAGAAGAAAAAATAGAAAAGAATGACGAACCCGATCAAACGCCTTGGCTAAATTTACTTGTATCACTGCTGGTTGTTCATACGAGTGAGAACAATGTTCCAATACTGTGCGGGCGATGTGTATGTTGGTTTGTATTGAACGACCCTTCAGGCTGCAAGTCTGGTGCGCGCCCATACGAATTGACATTGCAAAATGTAGTCTGTTTGATAGTATTTTTATAAAAATTTTATAGTCAACGTTACACTGTGTAATCGGCCTGTAGCCGACGAAGCTTTTCTCTATCTGAGCTTTTTGTCCTCTATTTGGAACCACTGTGCTTAAGCGTGATTCGATCTTGCAATGTTCATGGTTTCAGTGTTTATGGAAATGAGGTGAAAGTATTAGCGTATGCGGATGACCTGGCGTTTTTTTGTACAGACATTTCTAGTGTAAAAACAGTGGTGTCCACTATTCGGGAATTCGGAACCATTTCTGGTGCACGAATGAACTTTAATAAAAGTTTGGGACTGTGGTTTGGCCCGTGGGCTTATAAACCAACGAATTTCGAGGGTATTGCATGGTCCTGTGTGTCACCGAAAAAATTCGGCAGATCCCACGTACCATGGGAGTCGATGTTATGCGAAGCATGCGGCGGGTAGGGGACGGTGGCGTAACTTTTTTTTTACTGAGCGACACGTTACAAAATGACGCTAAAGGTTTGTATAAATTTTATACGCACACATATATATGTTGCAGAGCCGCATATGTGTTATATAACCAGTTGTTTACGGTTACGTATGCAACGTGGGTATTACCAACACCAGTAGCGGTAAGCTGATACGTAGTGCTTATACCTGTCTCAAGAACGCACGCACGTTTCAGGAACCCGTGTACATGTGTGCAAGAAGTTCTTGACAGTTCTTGAACAAGGGCATCATCACCGTAATCAGTGAGCACCAGCAGCTGGTCATGACTTGTTACTGTATCCGGTCGTGATCGTGGTGACGAGGGGTCCATGTGTAGTGAAGTATGTGGTATAGTAGAGCTGTTGGAATTCGTGGATGCCTCGGTCATTTCGTCGACAGAGCCGGCGACATGTCGGAACCTGAAGCCACCTATCGCATTGGTGAGGTTCAGGCCGTCGAGGCTGGTAGGCCTGGATAGTGCTACGTAGACCAACATCAGTGGATGGTGTTTGTCGTGTTCGTAGACTACCTGGGTGTGTGTGGCCTACGTAGCCTAATCTACAAAGCGGCTGTCAATCAATCTGGCATCATCCTCGGTCAGCATGAGGCCATCGCCCAGCCTTGTAAGAAATGAAGAGGACACTGCGCCGTTCTGGTGGACGAAGTGCACTTTACGGTGTGGTGATGTGGATATCATATGTAACTTTCGTTAATCTATTCCTCCGGGGTCGAGCAATGCTTCAATATAGCTTGCTGAATCATAGGAATACAAACGTAATGTTTATTAGACTGCTATAAAAGCGGAGCCGACACTGGAACTACAGACGTTAA
Organism: Rhipicephalus sanguineus; assembly: GCF_013339695.2. Taxonomy (NCBI): domain Eukaryota; kingdom Metazoa; phylum Arthropoda; class Arachnida; order Ixodida; family Ixodidae; genus Rhipicephalus; species Rhipicephalus sanguineus. Next base: position 229,850,069 of record NC_051176.1, read on the forward strand.
TCTGATACGACGCCTGTATCGTAGGAGTACATATCGTAGGAGTATCATGTAGCGTTTATTGCTTTCTTGTAAAATTAGATAGCCAGCACCACAACCACAATTGACGTTGTACCGAATTACGCCTGCGTAGGCTGTTTTTTTTCAAACCAGTTTATAGACCTGGCGTGGCTCAGTGGTAGAATACCTGATAGCCACGCAGAATTCTTGGGTTCGATTCCTGCTGGGATCCTAATTTTCATTCTTTCTATTCGTTGAGTCAATGCTGCCGATGTTGGTTTTCCTTAACGCTTTAGCATTTAAGTAACCAATGTCTGTTCTCGCCGTTCCTGGGTAGATATAAACTGTCAATCACCTGTGGCGCATACCCGTACACCGCGGCCCATGGTAAACGGGTATGTGCCACACGTGTCTAGTGGAAAGGGTTTGACGACGTACGCGACAGGATTTTAACGTTAGTCATGTCATGACCCGGCAATCATATTCGTCAAATCCTCTTACCCTCCCATGCAAATTTTGGTCTACACCAAGTTAAGGAGGCGATCATGAGAGCACCCAGACGTAGGCGGCTAGATAGATAGATAGATAGATAGATAGATACGTAGATAGAAACGCTCAAAGTGCCAGAGGTTCGCTAAGAAATGCTTCGCATTTAATACCTTGGCGTTCCACTGGATGCATATAAGTCAAGCGCACATTATTGGAAAGAACGTGTACCCAGCCTAAAGCGTTACGCCCAGACGTTTATTCCCCATAACCTCTCAATTTTTGGCAGATCTAAAGCATGCAATTTATTCCTGGCAACAAAAATACTCTACGTGCTGCAAATACTACATTGTTCCAAGGTTTACATTCAGAAGTTTCACCGAATATTTGCTACCTGTATTTGGTCATCAAGTTATGAGCCGATGACGCGTGACAATGTTTTTAGACCAGTCTGTGCAGGTGGTCTTGGGTTGGTGCACCTCTTTATTAGACAATTGGAGTCTCGTTTTTTTTTTCTATTTTCGAGACTGTGCTCATCCGCTGCTTCGAACATTTTTACAAGTGAATCTCGTCGATGTTTTGGCAAGTTTAGTGGTGTCTGCTAATTGTGCCTCGCCTCCCTATTTGCAAGGACTCATGCGTGAAGTGTATGAATCAGTGCGCTTTTTGACAGTCAGATTCTCTAATGACTATTTATTCTCTAGTTCACGAAAAGATCTATATAATGCCATATTAGATATGTTGTTTCCTGCACCTTTGTACCGCTCACTATATGTTGGATTGCCTGGACACGACGTGCTTGTGCGTGTGAAGAAAATGCCTATTTCACCAATATCCAAGACATTCTTCTACAAAGTGCATACATAGACGCTGCCTGTGAAGACCTGGTTAAGCAGCAGAGGCATCTTTGTATCTTCAGTTAATTGTCGTCTCTGTGAAGTTCCGGAAACTATAGAAGATTGCTTCATCAGCTGTATAAAGACGGCGTACTCTTTTGGGACGTTCTACAAAGGGCTTTTAAAAACAACTTGATTTAAATTCTCATAGCATACGTTATCTCGTGCCACCCAAAAGTCATTCTATGCCTGTCGACATGCTCTTACTAATGGGTATGCGCAGTTTATGGAAAACTCACATGTTAGACAGGCATGCAGAACCCATGGTATCATCGCGGTGTCATTTCATTCAAATGGCTCTTCGGCTAGAAGACTTTTATCAACAATTAGAGTTTCAACCGGACTGGTGTCCACTCTTCATGAAATGTACTGCTTTAATACCCTTTTAGGACACAGAGTTATTTTATACTTCTTTCTGTGTAACGCTTGTCGTACGCTTGTAGAGGCCGTCTTGAGTATCTTGTTCGCTATGTATGCTATTTACGCACATTTCCAATAAATACCATGAAAGAAAAAAAAATAAAACCAGCGTAGCTCTGTGGTAGAATACTCGACTGCCACGCAGAGGGCCCGGTTTCAAATCCTATTCGATCGTTGGTATTTTTTTTTCTGATTTTGTTTCTTCATGTCTGTCGGTTACTTTTTCACGTCTATTGGGTACTCCACCGATGGCGACGGCAGCGGCGTCGCCGCTCAACGCAGGAACGGGCGCCTATAAGAGCTGCGCTCTAAAAGCATTTCTGGGAGCATTTAACACATCTTCCTCATGAAGGGTACGCTGGTACACCAGTTGAGATGCAAGTGCGGATTCCGCTCCGTACAATTTATTGGATACTGTGTACACCCTTTTGCGAAATAGTAAAGGCGAGGACTGGCCTTCACTTTTTTTTTTTTTTCGCGGTAGGGTGCACACGTACTTGCTTACGTAACGGCTATAGATGCGAGTACACTTGCAGCGGCGTAGCTTCTGCGTAGCTTCTGTTAACATCGCCGAAACGGCCGATCACTTGTATTTGCTTTTTGAACTACATGGAGCGAATTACAGAAAGAACAGGCATGTGTCTTCCTATGCTAATGTCACCGGGGCGCGGTGGCTCTGACTTCATAACGCAGTGAGTGCATATCGATGTGTCCGAAGAGTGAAAGCTGCCACGTGCTGAGATGTAGGTGCGTGTTAAACAACTTCGTATGGTCAAAATATATAATTCGGGTATCTTTACACGCGGCACCTATCATCCAGACCTTCGCTAAAGTTGGTTAGTCGATACGGTAGAGAAGTTAATGTCGCCTGCTTAAGAAGGCTCGCGTATGTATACACACCTGGAGTGGTCGTCACCTGAGCGCTCCAGACGTGCCAATACAATCGCCTGAGCGTCGCATGCGTCCAACGCATGCCGCAGGCCGAAAGTGCATGCATCCACATCCAAGAACAAAGTGCAAGATATCCACAACTGACTTTGCATGCTATATTTTAACTGCATTTTCTAGAGTTCGCGTATATGCCCTGAATGGAGTGCGTTCGCTCGTTCTCGGAACGAGTAGAGTAAACGCAGTCCAGTCGGGGTGTAATCAGTCCATTTTTGAGTGCTCCTCCGACGGCACCTTTTCTACAACGGTGCTTCAGTGCCGCTGCATCTTCGATGTTTCACCACCGCCAAGTCGCGCCCAATGCTAAGAATGACAAGTAACGAAAGCGAGAGCAGCTCACCTCTCGCAGGCGCCGCTTCCCAAAGCGTGCGGCGGCTAAACGTGCACGCGCATCAGTGCTCCACGTGGATATACGCGCACCAGCGACGAGAGCGGCGGCGCTCCCTCCGACCTCGGGAACGGGTCGCCGACCGCCCTCGAGCAAGCGCGCGGTGTTCTCCGTGCCGCGCGCGGCCATTGTTGCATCCTCGATGAAAAAACGCTCCCTAGCCTTCTTGGGGAGTCGGGGACAAATTGAGGATCCTTAGGGACACCTAAAGCGAGGCTGTACAAGGAACTTCGCAGCGTACAAGGCCGGCATGCACGTGATATTGAAACGACACGCGCAGCTCGTACCCATGTAGCTGTGCCTCTTTCAATTACGGTACACTTTTTAAGGCCTACACTTTCTTTCACTGTCTACGCTGCTCGAGCGCTTTCCATAAAATTAACTTAATTAAATTTTAGGGTTTTACGTTTCAAAAGCACCCTATCGTCATGAGTCGTACCTTACATGGGGAACTCCAGACCAAGCTTGCAACCACCTGGGTTTTAACGATTCGCTTAAATCTACGTACACAGGCGCTTTCTAATTTTACCCTCATTTGGTACAGTGAACACTGCAGGGACTGCAGCAGTCTAAAGGAAAGTGAAGTAACGCCGATTGCCCAGTCATGCGTGGCATTATTGAGTCTGCCAGCAAAATTACATTTCGCGGGGTTATCCCTCATTGGTCAGAGGATACCTATACGCACGTGAATATCACCGAAAATAATGAGGCTGGTCGACTAGCGTTCACTGCGTCTGGGACGTCAAACGTTCGTCTGTTGGTTGATCACTATACCTCCTAAAGCGAGCAACCTGTCCATGCAGCGCGTTGTAAATGTGTAATTTCATCGTCCTTGTCGCGGTCGAGGCTTGCCTCTTCGGCCTGCAGCACTATTACTCACGACAGACCATTGTGTGCATCTTGCTGTTCTTGTGAGACACTTGAGTAGCTATTATTGGAACCCCTTCTTTCTTCCGTGCGGCGCACGTCGTTACTACGGGGGATATAATCTAAACATTGCCAGTGGCGCACAACAACTTGACAACTGCCTGAATGAGAGTTTAGTTGTCGGTACTTCTCCACACGATCACACTCATCGCATCGTATACCTACTTTTCTGCAGGAAACGTACTTGATGCCCTGCTTGTCGAGAGAGGTTTCTATATTAAACGTTTATTAGAGAGCAAGCACAGTCATTCAACCAAGACGGGCAGCCTTTCACAGTCAATACGACGCAGTGGACTTGTCGAACTTCTTTTTTTTTTGACGAACGAAGCTTTTTTTATATTTGTTTCTTCTTTTTTTCTACTGCTCCTACCTGTCTGTTCTGTTCCCGCTGGCCTCACTCTATTCTTTTTCATTGCTTCACTTCAATCGCTGAGACGTGCCACCTGATTCTTTCTGTTTTCCTTAGCTTCTTTCTATCTTCTACTTCCAAAAGAAAGCGTCCCCCTTACCTTTTTACCGCTCTGTCTATGTTGCATGTGTGTTTTCGTATCGTAACTACTACTACTACTACTACTACTACTACTACTACTACTACTACTACTACTACTACTACTACTACTACTACTACTACTACAACAACAACTACTACTACTACTACTACTACTACTACTACTACTACTACTACTACTACTACTACTACTACTACTACTACTAGAGGTGTGCACGGGCTCCGGGTAGCCCGAAAGCCCGACCCGGCCCGCGGGCCGGGCTCGGGCGGGCCGACGCATTTCCACCTCGAGCCCGGGCCGGGCTCGGGCTACTTGGAGTTTTATCGGGCCGGGCTCGGACCCGGCGCAAAGCCCGACTAGAGCCCGAAATATAGAAAACAAGCGGGAATTGTTTTCTAGCACGCATACAGCGCCTTTTCCGCGACCGCCCTTTACCGCTTTTCCTTTCCATTCGCTTTTAAACAAAAAAGGAGCTCTCCGATTATCTCTCTATGGAATCGTCCGCCTGTCCATCTGAAGTTTTAGCGTTCTGGAAAAACAAGCAGCAGAGATATCCCAAGCTTGCCAGGCTGGCAAAAAAGATATTAGCAATTTCGGCGACGAGTGCAAGCGGCGAACGCAACTTCAGTTCGACGGGCTACATAAAGCATAAGCGCCGCACTTCGTTGAAGCCGGAATCGTGGGACTGCTTGCTGTTTTGCATGACAGTTTGTAATCTGTGTAATAGAGACTGTTCGTCGTGTGTCGTTTGATCATATTCGATATGCTCAATAAAATGCCAAATTACCGGAAAACGATGTTTTGTTTTCGCAGCGAACCTTCAAAAAGCCGGGCCGGGCCGGGCCGGGCCCGGGATTGTGTTTTCGTACGTCGGGCCGGGCCGGCCCTTACAAAAATCTGTTTAAACAGTCTATAGACTGTCTAAACCCATTTTTAGACAGTCTATAGATTATCTACATGCATTTTTGTGTGGGGGGCGGGCTCGCAGCCCTTTGCCGTCGGGCTCGGGTGGGCCTTCAACAAAGTCAGCGGGCCCGGGCCGGGCTCGGAAATACGGCCCGTGCACAGCTCTAACTACTACTACTACTACTACTACTACTACTACTACTACTACTACTACTACTACTAATAATAATAATAATAATAATAATAATAATAATAATAATAATAATAATAATAATAATAATAATAATAATAAGAAGAAGAAGAAGAAGAAGAAGAAGAAGAAGAAGAAGAAGAAGAAGAAGAAGAAGAATTCTATGCGATGCATGAAGTCCAATTGCACATCATCGTGCCCATTTTAACGCGACAGCATTAAAGAACTCGTTTCGCAGAAATTCCGGCGTCGGCGTCGGTGTGGTTGTTTGTGAGCGAAAAATCAGCGTTGTCTGCGAACGAAAACTTGATATGTGTGCAAACAAATAATACGAAAATTCGATTCGAGTGCGAATGGAACCCAGGCATTGTGCGTGGTAAGCAGGAGTTCTACCACAGAGCCACGCCATTGCTTCGAACTGCATCCCAAAATAACCCTACACGAATATCATATAATGCGGGGAGTCTCCTTAATGCCTGTAATGTCGCGTGGCAGAAGCGTAAAATCGCGCCAGGCGTCAAGACATGTGAATTGTACAACGAGTGAGGGGTTTATGGGCCCACCCATTGCAATCGATCAGACATATTTAATCATCATCAGCAGTAAAAGCATCAACAAAGTGAGCAACTGCGTAGGATCGCGTGTTGCCTTATACGGACGCGTAGCGGGTACTTCGCTGATTCGCTAAAGGAAGAATTATGGCGTAGTGGGCACTTGGCAACTGCACATGCAGTAGGCATTCTAGGATAGTTTGAAATGGCTAATGTTACGCGTACAACGATACTTTCCTTGCGGCACGGTTGAGGTGTCCATCGCCGAGAGCCGAAGCGAGGCTACCCATTGAGAAGGCGATGCGAACGGGGCCCGATTACGCTTTCTACTCTTGAGGCGAAGCTCAAGCCTCCTCCAACGTTTCGTGTGCTCAGGGAAAGGTAACATGCATACGAAAGACGATGCAGTTACACTGAAAAACTTAGTTGGTGGGTTCGCCGTAATAAAAAATTTGCAGTGGCTTAGCTCTGCTATGCCAGGATACACGTAGCGTTAGCTAAGGTTCAGCTGATTATTCTTAGCTTTCCTGGTTTTCAAGCTTCTCCGCTTTTCTGCGCCACTTAGTAGCATTTGCGCTGTCCTTCTCCGCGTCTATGGAGAGTTTTAGCAACTTACGGAAATACGGTACGCAAATACGGTAAGGACGTACGGTAGCGTTCCTCCTTTCCCGCTGGTTGTGCTTTGGCCGTTCAACGACCGGGAAAGGAGGAGCGGTACCGTACGTACTGCCTTACCGTATTTCCGTAACTTGCTAAAAGACTCTTATACCACGCTGGCAAACGCCAGCCAGCCGGTCTGACAACTGGCTGACCTTCCTGTCCTTCCGTTTTTCTTTTCCTCCTCCTCCTCCCCGCTATATGTATACCCCCACTGATACGTCTGCGCATGCGCGCATAACGAGAGGCGCTATCAAGCGGCCAGGGTGTCGGAACGGAACGAAAACCGAAAACGAAAAACGAAAAAAAACGATATTTTCGACCGGAACGAAAACGTAACCGAAACTTTATCTGTTATTTCGTTCCGGAGTGAAAGCGAAATTTTTTCAATCGTTTTTTCGTTTCAATCATTTTTTCAACGAGAAAACTTCCCAATTCGGAGCAACTGAGCTCATGCATTGGGAGCATATCTCAGGGTACTGTATTAGCGTGTACCTCAGGCAGGAATTCCACAACAAAGATATGTTGAAATTGTGCGAAAAACAAAAACAGTGGCAACCAGAGATGTTTATATTAACGCAAGTGGACTTTTGCGCGCCTTTCACGCAGGCCAGCGTAGAGAGGGCATTGTCCGCGCTGAAGGTTGTTACAGCGAAAGCTGTTATGAGACCACACAAAAGCTGATTTTGGCGCCATAGTTGTCCGCCGCCACCGGTGTCCGTGACCGCTATCGCGTGATATAAGAAAAAATTAAATGAGAAAAAAATTTCGCCCTCTGCGTGGCAGTCGGGTCTTCCACCACAGTGCCACGCTGGTGCTTGTAACTCCTTCGCAAAAACACTCTATACAGGATCGAGAATGGAATCATGTTAATATATGTAATATAGCGTGGCAGAAGAGTAAAATAACAAACAGTCATCACACAATGCTAATAGCGCAAAGGGTGTGTTGTTTAATGCTTCCCACCAGTGTTGCGGAGTTGTCCCACCAGAATTGGAATGACTCCAGAATCATTCCATATTTTTGCGGCCCCGGAATGGAATGGGGACAACGCTTGGAGGAATGCAATGGAAAAGGAATTAAGCGCCTTTTGCAGGGAATGTAATGGGAATGGGATTAAGTATTTTTCCGAAAGTAGAGCACGTTTTTGTCTACGTGCTGTTTTTCAAACTTCAAACATTAGTAAGTCAGAGCCTCGAAATTAACAATAAAGCAGTATTTTTAAAATGGCTTGGCTGATTACAAGCACGGTACAGTTATAAGCAACGCGCCTACTAGAAATCGAGGCGTAAGTTAGCGTACAAACAAATGCATTATCCCAGCAGATACCGATGGGAGAAACAAGTTATCCCTGCTCGTTGGTTCCCATTGATACCCCCGCACGAAAGTGGCGAATACTCTATGAACAAGTCTGATCTTTGTCTCACGCGCAGTTTAGTGCCTGACACACATAAATAACCCTTGCGACAAGGAAGACATTGCATACCTGCGCACAGGCGAACACAGAAACTTCTCCTCACCCCATCCATGCTTGCGAGGCGCACTTGACAAGCGTCAGTGCTGACGAGCAGTGCGGTCCAGTGTTCCGTATTCGATACAAAGGCACAAGGTGCCCGAGCGGTGCACTGTTCCAACTAATACCAGCAGATCCAGAGGGTGTTATTCCCCATTAACCAAATCTTAGTTTTCTCCATATTCACGACCGCTCCAGAAGCGTGGCGAAACCGTTCAGTCTTCTTGAATACTACTTTTGTCAGCATAAAAATACGCTATGTCGTCATTTTAGCATTAACACATTTAAGCTTAAACAATATTAAAACACCACCATAAGTTCAAACACGCTGACCATGCAAATACTATGGGTAGCGGGAGAACTGCCCTTATGAGAATTAGTAGGGTGGTTGTACTGCACGAGATATCTCACCAAGGTACTATCCCTTGACTTTGTTAACGTGTTTTGCGTACTTTTGCAGTTGTTAATGCATCTGATGACATCAGCTCTATGGGGCGTTCATTCATAACTCTATAAAACTATCAAGATGCGTTTATTACGTCGAGCAATTACAGGATTGGAATTGAACAGCCCGGCTATTCCTAGAGTGCGTATGGGCTAAGTTTTTTTTCATTTCGAGGAATTGAAAGGAATTGAGTTGCGGCAAGTTCCAATTCCCCGAAATGTAATTGAAATGGAATGGAGGCGCCATTCCTCAACACTGCTTCCCACCCACTGCAAAATGTTCAGCCATAATTCTTTATCATCATTAGACACAGCACGAAGTGCACATAATGCCTTACAGATGTGTAGCGTGTACCACGAGACTACGAAGAATGACGAAAAATGGCATAGTGGGAGCTTCTGCACTTCAGAAAAATTGTGATTTATGGCGTAGTGGGTACCTTTCATGTGTACTTGTATTAGTTGCCCCAAGAGACTCTCCAACGGGCTCTACAAAGTCCGCTTTTCGAGCTTTCGTTGTGACTGTGATGCGTGTTCCGCGCAGGCCTGGCGATCTTTATCAGAACAGTGGTCTCGCACATCAGAGAGAACACTCAATGACGTGCTGCTTCTGAGATCGTGCTCACTCCCTTGACACAAAGCATTGAGCCCACTAAAAAATTCGTATTTGTATTTTGAGAAAATAAATACTATGACTTTGAAATTAATGCTGGTTTAGGCTGGTTGGTAGGAATTCGTGGTACAGTTACTTCCGCTCCTCTGAAGAACGTGTTTTACCGTTTTCCCACTTTCCGAAGAGGGCAAGTAACTGCATCCCAAACCCAATGTTTTTTTTTTTTTATGATTACCTTAACTTGAAATTCCTGCATACAAAAAAAAACGTTATGAACCGTTACGAAACATTTTTTTTTTCGTTCCGGAACAGAAACGGAACGGAACTTTTTGCGGTGGAACGAAACTAAAACCGAAACGAAAAACATTTCGTTCCGACACCCTGCAAGCGGCTCCGGCGCAGCGTCAGGCGGCCACTGCGCAATGGAGGCACACAGCTGGGCGCGCGACGGCGCCAATACGTCTGCCGCGGATATGACGTCACTCCTCTGGAATGCGCAGACCGGCGAGGCGCGCGCGGCAGCGGCTCCGGTGCGCCAGCAGTGCACCGTGTGACGTCACTCCTCCTCGCGCATGCGCAGCACGGTTTTCGGACTGCCACGCTAAACTGCTCCACCTCGACCAGTGTAGCTAAAGCTACAAAAATGTAGAGCAACAAGCCTACACGCAAGACAGAAAGTGTGAGCGTGTGCACGTAAAATATAGGATGAGCAGGCTTTATTAGACAAACTTTTAAGAGAGAAGCCCGTAACAAGGTTCAATTCGCCCTATTCTTCCCCATAATTCACCTGTAAGCGTCCTCCAAGCCGTACGAATATACGTTCTTATAGAACGAACACACTGCACGCAGCCACACAAGTGCGTTTCTGCGAAGCCTTATTGTATGCACGGAGTCCTTTCAAAATCTTGCTTTTGTATTATTTATTATACCGCTCTGTACGATAGACATTTTTTTGCCAGGCCGGAGGAATAACTCCTGCCTCCCCCTGTCCCTCCCCGCTCTCTTCAATCGCACCATCCCGGCCAGCGGGGTCCCATCGTCGGGGTGGAGTGCACACCGGGACCCTTTTGTCCCAAACCAGAATCCACGCTCAGGTTGCCGCGATTTTCGGTGAAAGTTGGGTCACTCTGCTTTTTGCTCCTTTGCACTAAGCAAGGTTGCGGGGAGTGAGAGAGAGAGAGAGAGAGAGAAAGGAGGTCGTTACGCGTGTCTAGAAGCAGGGGTGATGCGTACAAGTGGTTCGGTGGAGGCTGGCATACGTCTCTTTTTCCTGGGAGACAAAACGAATGTGCACGGTGTTCTTACGCTACATTTATTGTTATCTATACACCTGACTTAAAGCTACAAAGCATAGGCGTACGCAGGGTTCCCCTTCAGGGAGGGCCAAGGTTCATCGCAGCACCCCCCCCCCCCCGCCAGCCACCCCTGCGCACGCCTATGCTACCAATGGAACCAATACCATTGGAAAGAAAGCTTCCCAGTGTCTATAACAAACGTTTTGCGCCGGACTTAGAGACCGACACCGTACCGGGCCGTTCGCTTTACTATTTCAACGAAGCAGGACGCTACAGTATGTATTGTAATGCGAAGTTGAATTAATCCACGAATGCAGCCCATGACCAATGCTCTTTCGAGGAGGGCCGCTTAACAATCTGAGCAAATCAGGAGGATAATAGACTGAAGTACGAAGCTGAATTCATCACTCGAAGCGCGGCAAAGACACTGAAATTATAGAGAACCGACAGTTGGCAAGTTTGTCACAATTCATGTCGGCCAGTTAAGCAGGCGCTGACTCGCAACTGTTTATTAGTTGCTCTTTTTGACATTATACATATACTGTCTACATTGGGCATGTGCAGGAGGAATCTGGAAGCTACAAAACCTGAGCTCAACGTTGTGATTAAGAAAACGATTTCTTTCTCACTGCTTAGGACTGATGACTAGAGGCCGGATTTTTAGGCACTAAAAAAGCTCATTTTAGGCGCCAAAAATAGGCAGGCAAAACAACGTTTTAGGCTTCCAAAATAGTAAATATAGGCACAATAAATTTTCACATAAATGCAAATAACTTGAAACGAAGACGTGCGCGAGCTTTATCTACGAAAGGAAAACAAAAATGTTATTGCTTAAGATGGCACAAAGGCGTTAAACAGTTGAACATAGCCGTGCAATGTGCTTTGTTCCGCACGGTTCGCAGAACACGTCTCTCCCGTGTTCTGCACGGTGAGTCAAGATTCCACTGTCGAATCAACACACTCCGGAGTGTCTTCTTTATAGCGCATCTTTGTTAGCTCCACTGTTTTGTTTGTTGTTTGTTTGTTTGTATTTCTTTTGTGTATACTGCGGTCCCATGATACCATACCTTTGTATCTATGTGTTCTCTATTAGGCGCATGACCCTTTTTTTAATATCGTGAAGCTTTTCCAATCTTATGTACGTTTACAACGCACCCGCCGTGGTAGCTTAGCATGTAGGGTGTCGCACTGCTGAGTTCGAGGACGCGGGTTCGATTCCCAGCTACGGCTGCCGCATTTCGATGGCGGCGGAAGGCGAGGTAAGCCGTGCACCTATATCTTTAGGTGCACGTTAAAAAACCCCAGCTTGTCAAAATTAATCCGCAGCCCTTCTCTACAGCGTGCCTCATTATCGTACTGTGGCTCTGGCACGTAAAAACCCGAAATTCAATTCACAGTTACAACTGTAGTCACAAAAAAGTGCAACAATAGTATACCCCAACAATTCCTCAAATGAAAAGAAGAACACTTGCATTGACTAGCTCCACCTAAAATATACCGCTTACTTCAACATGCCTCAGTGTAAAAGCTGCCCAGCCCAACATAGCACGGCGTGGCAAGAACTTTATTTTGGTTCAGAGAAACTAGTGCACGAGGGCAAAGCCCCCAGGCTAAGCCGGTGGCTCCGCCCACGTTGGCACCAGTATAGGCCAAAGGCTTTCCCGTTGTCGTGAGCTCTCCTGACGGCCAGGAGTTGACCTTGGAGGACTTCGCTCGATATGCGCCGACTCCAGTCCTCCTCACTGTTGAGATCCGAAGCCCCTTGGTTGGGGCACAGTCAGAACATATGATCAAATAGACACGGAGCGTGTCCACAACTTTTACATTCCGCGGGAAAATCCCTGCCAATTATGTTAAGCACGAAATGTGTGGGATAGGATTTCGTTTGAAGCAACCTTAGTGTGACTGCCTGAGCTCGGCTGAGCTTTTGATGGGGGGGGGCGTGGGGGGGGAAGATATATCCTGCCGTCCCTATAGTGGGAGTTGATCTCGTGAAACAAAGACCCAAGCATAATCGTCTGATTTTGACGTTTCTCGGAGCACAAAATCAAGGAAGCTCATCGCGGCGTGAAAGAATGGAATTCTTCAAGGGGAAGTATTGCAACTAATTGGAATCTATGTATGTGTTTTTCAGCGCCCGTCAAGATGGAAACATAAACAACGCTGCATCCAAGATCGTCCAAGTCGAGTGGCAGTCAGAAGCAAGCGTTGTCATGCCGTGTACACAGCCCTGTCATCTATAGAAAAAGAAGTGGAACTCGAAGATGGACGTTTGCAGCTATCTTGTATAATGTTCCTCTTTCGACTCCCCTGGCAAGTCGTGGGACCTTCATGCAAAAATAAATCACAGGGTCAATTCGCCTAAGAAGTGCGCCACGGCTTCACGATCAGCGCATGCGGAGTTCTTACCCGAAACATCGTGTATCTCAAGCTGTCTATACGCGGTCGTCTTTGCGTCGTTTATCGCTGCTAAGTTAAACACGTTTACGGTGAACTGCGCCAAGACGTCGCATGCGCTCACTTCTTACGCAGCTCTGCCTTCCTGTGCTCTTTCTCTCTCTCTTCTCTTTCATCCGCCATCTGGAAAGCATTAGGAAGTTACCAACGTCAAAACCGGCTAGCGCGCTCAGTTTTTTTTCTCTGTTTATCGAGAACGAATGGTGTCTCTCTCTCTCTCTCTCTCCGCGAATAAGAAAGATTGCAAGAGACAACCACTTCATGAGTCAAGCGCATCTGTTCACTTCGACGAAGAGTCAATATAGAGTGAGCTTAGCTTAATGTTAAGCACAAGTGATAGTATACAGTGAAAATGTCATGAAAAAATAAACATCATCAAAGTCATTTCATTCCGCAGGCCTGCCGACTCTTATTACTAGGCAAGCGGCAAGAACGAGTAGGGTGTCCTCGCATATGCATGTTTTAACGTAGACCGTATACATGTTTTATCGGTTCAGTAAACCGTATTCCTAAATATCATGTTAAGTCTGCCTATTGATGACGTGGCCGTACAACGTAATCACGAAAGCGTCGACGGTGACACAGTGGCGTAGCCAGGGGGGGGGGGGGGGCACACCGGGCTCGTGCTCTCCCCTCCCCCCCGAAATTTTTTTCTGCCATGTGTTAACGTCAGATCAATGGTGTGCCCCTCACCCCCCCCCCCCCTCCGAAAAAAAAATTCTGCCTACGCCACTGCGGTGACAGGAATGCCCCTCGCGAGTTGCGTCAATTAAGGCGTCATGTTCTTGGCCATTCGGCGCTCACAATACGTGGAAAAAGATCCTGTAGGGTATACTCTTCGTTTAAGAACTTGCGTCGGATACAAGAAGGCTAACTGAAAAAAAAAAAAATACGGCAGATCCCACGCACTGTGGGAATCGATGTAATGCGAAGCAGCCGGCAGAGAGCTGCTACATCGCCTTGTTTTGTCTTTGATACAATTGAAGTCATTCACACCATGGCATCTAGTTCACTATATATGACATGTATGACATACATGCATGCAGGTACAATCCGGTATATATCATACTAATGAAACGTATATTCTGGATTATACAATGCATGACCTGTCATTTATGTTCATCTCGCAGTAGTGTCATGTCCTGCCAATTTTGGTATATATCCAGTTAACAAAACGGCCAGCAGCGCACCATGACAGTGTCATGTAAATCACGTCTTACATGACATGCGTGCCATGATATTCATGTTACCACCTCTTATTTATGTTCGCCATACAGTCGGGTCGCGCAATACTAATATTGGTGTATATAGAGCTAGCCAAACGGCCGCGAGTGCACCATGAGCGTGTCATGTAAATCATGTCGTACATGACATGCGTGCCATGGTTTTCACGTTGCCACCTGTCATTTACGTTCGTAATACAGTCACAGCGCGCAATACCAATTTTGGTGTATATCAAGCGGGCGAAAAGCCACGAGTGCACCGTGAGCGTGGCATGTAAATCATGCCATACATCACATACAAGTCATGGTTTTCATGTTGCCACCTCTCATTTACGTTCATCATACAGTTGCGCAATGCCAATTTTGATGTATATAAGGCCAGCTAAACGGCCGCGAGTGCGCCGTGAGCGTGGCACGTAAATCATGTCGTACATGACATGCATGCCATGATTTCCATGTTACCACCTCTCATTTACGTTCGTCATGCAGTCACGTCACGCAATACCAATTTTGGTGTACATCAAGTGAGAGAAACGGAAGCGATCGAACAATGAGCGTGGAATGTAAATCATGCCGTAAATTATACGCATATCATGATTTTCAAGTTACCACCTGTCACTTATGTTTGCCATACAGTCACGTCGCGCAATACCAATTTCGGTGTATATCTAGCGAGCGAAACGGCCGCGAGTGCACCATGAGCGTAGCATGTAAATCATGTCGTACGTGACTTGCATGTCATGATTTTCCCGTTACCCTCTCTGATTCACGTTCATCATACAGTCTCGTCGCGCAATACCAATTTTGGTGTATACCAAGCTAGCGAAAAGACCGCGTGGGCACCATGAGCATGGCATGTAGATCATGTCGTACATGACTCGCATGTCGTGATTTTCCCGTTACCACCTCTGATTTAGGTTCATCATACAGTATTGGGGCGCAATACCAATTTTGGTGTATATAAAGCCAGCGATACCGCCGCGAGTGCACCATGAGCGCGGCAAGTAAATCATGTCGTATATGACATGCATGTCATGATTTTCATGTTACCATGTGTCAGTTATGTTTGTCATACAGAAATGCCTCATGATACCAGTTTTCGTATGCATCCACTCATTTAAATGGCCACGAGCGCCCCGAGACCATGTAATGTAAATCCTGCTGTACATGACATCCGTTTCACGATTTGCACATTAGGACCCGCCAGTTGTGTTCGTCATACACTATTGTCATGCCAAAGCAAATTTGGTATATATCAAATTAACGAAACGTCTGCAAGAGCCCCAAGACCACGACATGTAAATCATGCTGTTCATGACATGCATGCCATGATTTTAATGTTATGACCTGTCATTTATGTTCGTAATACGGTCATGTAATGTGATTCCAATTTTGGTATACATCCCATTAACGAAACGGCCAGGAGAGCTCAAAGTCGTAGGCGGCTAGATAGATAGATAGATAGATAGATAGATAGATAGATAGATAGATAGATAGATAGATAGATAGATAGATAGATACGCTCAAAGTCGCAGAAGTTCGCTAAGAAATGCTTTGCACTTAAAAAAAGAAAGCATCCCATGGCCAAAGGAAGATAATTGAAAGACGCTCCTGATTCTTTTCTTTTTTCGGTCATTTGGATCGCGTAAGCTCGGCCGTATAACCATTCGCGTTCGTAATTCTTCCTTTTGCCGGCATCCCAGGTTTGCGCTTCTTTCAAGATGAATAACTTGACGCGCAAGGGCAATCGAAGGTGGTCACGTAACTCGTAAACAGTCCTTGAGACCGTTTAGTCACGAGGGTTCGAAAAAGTAAGCTGATAACGGGCCGCGAATGGGCGTGTCACGCTCGAGGCAGGCCAGTGTATATAGACGCTCGCTCACACTGGTCGTTAATAATAATAATATCTAGGGTTTAACGTCCCAAAACCACGGTGTGATTATGAGAGACGCCGTAGTGGAGGGCTCCGGAAATTTCGACCACCAGGGGTGCTTTAACGTGCACCTAAATCTAAGTACACGGGCCTCAAACATCGAAAATGCAGCCGCCGCGGCCGGGATTCGATCCCGCGACCTTCGGGTCAGCAGTCGAGCGCCATAACCACTAGACCACCGTGGCGGGGCCACACTGGCCGCTGTGTATGCTGTCTGCGCAACGATTTCATTTGGGCTTCCAGCCTTGTACAGTCGCGCTCAATATGCCTTACAACACGTGAGCGCGTGGCCTCACGAGTTTAAAGGTAGCGCACGGCCTCAACTTGCTTCGTTTCTGTAACTAGATATTAATTTATTATTTATGAACACCCCCCAGTGAGAGAACAGCGTTTAGTTGTAGAAATAAGGGCTAGTGGAAGGAATGCGAAATCTTTAAACTCGTGATGCCACGCGCTCCCGTGTTGCAAGTCATATTGAGCGCGACTGTACGTGGCGGGAAAATGGTGCTCAATTCGCGACCGTACCTGCCTGTATTCGGAGCACCTGTATATAGGGCGTGTCATCACAGAAGAGGAGGTTAGGCACGCAGCCTGCATGCGCATTTTACGTTGAGGGTGATTACGATTCCGATGTTAAAGACCAATGCGCACAATAACTATACAAACGTGCTGCTTTCAAAAGAGGAGTTCAACACCCGTCTAGGAAATCTCCTTTCGGCATTTTTCTGTACAATCATATAAACTGAGCAACAGCATGCTTCGTATACGCAATCAGAATTGCACGTCGCTCCCATCATAATGGTACTTGCACGTTTGTGCAGAGCTAAGCGCACGTCAAATGAACGTGGGCTGTAAGCTATTAAAATTAGTATTATACATTGTAAATGAGAAACTGTGATAGCGACACATGTAAACACGCTTGCTCACCATATAGCCGAGTATACATGTGTTGACACCACTAATTTTTGCTGTAACTGTTGGGTTCTCTTGCATTTAAATGAGATCGTTATAGTAAATACCTCGGTTATTATGTTTCTCGGTGCCCACCTTAAATCAGAAAACAATAACACTCCTTAAACAGAAAGCCGTTACACTCAGACGAGCTTGTCTAAATGATGGGGTTGTTATATTTACGGAATCCAACGTGTAGGAACCTTCAATTTGTTTTTTCAAGGGCAGCAGCATCTATTCGTAATATTTGGCTGTTGTTTCTTGTTTAGTACATGATCGCGTAACGCCAAGCTCTCTTCTGTATATGACCAAAGAAACTAGACCCTTACGCAGCCATTAAAGCTAATCATTCAGAGTGTATGTTTTCTTAGAGGCCGCGAATGCCTAAAAGAAACGTCGAGCGCATTATTCAGTCAGGAAATGCAACACGCAGTGCCCCGCACTCTCTTACCGTATAACAAGTTCAACTCCCACCTTGCACACAGCCCTGTTGACGTGTAGATGAGCGTGACAGTTTTCGGAGTACAGAATTCGAGAAAGCCAAATATTCCGGAGACTTCGGCTCTAAGCTTGAAATTTAAGTAAGCAATATGGTTGTCTAAGGTGGTGGTAGTTGCTGTCCGGAGGGTCCGGGATCGAATCCCGGCCGCGGCGGCCGCATTTCGATGGAGGCGAAATGCTAGAGGCCCACGTACTTAGATTTAGGTGCACGTAAAAAAAAACCCGTAGTCAAAATTTCCGGAGCCCTCCACTACAGCGTCCCTCATAATCATGTCGTGATTTTGGGACGTAGAACTCGAACAATTAGGGTGGTGGTGGTGTCGCAGCAGGCGAGGTCAGCCTAGTCTAAAGGCATAGCCGGTCAAGGGCAAGTATCAGGTACACATTTCGATTCAAAAGCGGGTTTTCTTTTTTTCTGGATAAAATGACAAGGGCTAACAACGCTCAATGAGTTTCTTCACTCATTGTCTTCAAGAACGAAAAAAAGGCAAGCAACACTATTCCAACGATTTTCAAATGAAACAGTCAATCAGTTATAACGCAAAAACAAGAAAGAAAGAAAAACACACAAACGACCTCAGCTAGAGCTAAAATGCTTGCCAGTGAAGGTGCGATCGAAACTGAGATAGTGAACCCTGTGTCACAATTGTATAAACGTCTCCATCAATTTTCGCCTCAGGAGTACGCGCTGACAAACACACGGTGCTGTGGTGTCATTTTGCATGCACTGTCCAAACATGCGCGCGCGCGCGCGTGCATGCGTGCGTGCGTGCGTGTGTGTGTGTGTGTGTGTGTGGTGTGTGTGTGTGTGTGCGTGCGTGCGTGCGTGCGTGCGTGCGTGCGTGTGTGTGTGTGTGTGTGTGTGTGTGTGTGTGTGTGTGTGTGTGTGTGTGTGTGTGTGTGTGTGTGTGTGTGTGTGTGTGTGTGTGTGTGTGTACAGCTTGCCTTACGCACTTACGAAAGAAAACTTCTGTGAATTCGGCCCCTGGGCCCTTACATGAATAAAACCACCTTACGTTAGAATTATTCGTAAGAGAAAATTTCAGGCAATCGTAATAGCTGACGTCAGGCCCGCAGCCAGGAATTTTTTTCGGGGGGGGGGGGGGGGGGGCACTTGCTGAAAGCTTTGACTATTTAGAAAAACGCCTATTTTCATTATTTATTTTCGGTTAAACACCATTTATCATAAAAATTTCGGGGGGGGGGGAGGCGCCCCCCCCCCTGGCTACGGGCCTGGCTGACGTATCGTTAGCGAAGCCGGATGACCAACAGCAAGGAGCACTTACGAATTGAAAGCTTTGCGTATTCAGCCTTTATTTCCTTTCTTTAGTGCATGACTTATGTCACCATTACTCTGAACTATGAGCAAAACTGTATTTGAGGTTGTTCTCCGATGCACCGTTTTCTTGGCATTCTCAATGTTTACTTCAAACGTTGCTTCTTCGCACACCATTTCCATTTCTAACGGGGAAAAGTCGGTGGGAGTCTTGACTCCGCAAAAACAGGGGCAGACAAATGAAACATTTGCATTGCGCGAACACGATACCATATTATGACCTCCGACCCACTCTCTCGAAGCCGCTGAGTCCCATCGTCAGGAATATTTCGCCGTCCTCTCTTGTATGAACACTGCATGCGGTGAACTTTCTTGTCTCAACCTCAAGGGGTGTAAGGGGCCGTAGGATTACGTATACCGTCCACGTCCGTGTAGATGGACCAGGATCGACTTCGCTCTGTCTTTCGCCCCAAGCGTTTCCTCGGAGCGTGCAGGGCCGTCTTTGCGGCCAGTCCCGATGACGGCATAGATCCGCGCCATCGCGTACACGAGCCATCTGCTCCCGTCGGCCATCTGTCCGCGCGTTGCGAAAGCTCGAACCGCGGTGCGTATAGCTGCGGCGTTACGGCCTCCTTAAACGACGCATTTACGCATTGCGGAATTGAAATCGACAGGGTCACAGAAATCGACAGTGAGATTACCAAATCGCTATGTGGGTGCGCGAATATTCGATCTTTCATGCCACTCGGATTCTCCCGTAGCCAAATGACTTTAGTGCGCTGAATGTTGGTTAGGCGTCGCATTCACGAAAGCTTGTTCATTACTCGAAATGATAACTAGCATGCCCTCCCAGACTTATATATAGGAGCTACCGAAGCGCTGTAGCCGTCAAAAGGCTATAGCCACTGGCACAAGTCTTCTTGGTCCTATATCGAGAATAATACGTGAATAAGGGCTGCTCTCTCGTTTCGTTATCGTATTTGTCACACAGTACACCATATATATATCTGAAAGCAGTTGTTTTTAATTTACAGGTTCCTCAGTTGAACGGCTATTCAGCTGCATACGGAACTATATATAGTTCCCTCCGCAGCGGACTCTGCATACGTGCATACGTGCATACTCTGCATACGTGCATGTATGAAATAATGCAAAAAGCCTTCCCTATTTCCCAAATTGACTCCACGCAAACAACTGCAAATTTGACTTTGTCTCGAAAAGCTTTTCAGAAAATTCAGAAAAGTTTTTGTTATATATATATATATATATATATATATATTATATATATATATATATTATATATATATATATTATATATATATATATATATATATATATATATATATATATATATATGAATGTATGTATGCATACGCGCTCTCAATACAGCGTTCCGTCGTCTTTATTGGTTCTTCATAGCTGCATATCACTCTCGTGATGAACGAGGAGGATAGCCACCTATATCAAACGCGGATTTATCTAATCTTCGAATAGATTGCACGTTGCACATATGGCAACGCACGGCGCAAACGAGAACTCCATGAGATAAACACGAGGTAAGTTGCACCACATTGAAAAATTAGTATCTTCTGTTGCTTTTATTCGTTAATATACAAAAAAAAACGCCAGACCTGTGCGGAAAGCGCAGCACAGTCACAGCGAAAGCTTGAAGAGCGGAATTTCTAGAGCCCGTTATAAACTCTCTTGTGGCTACTAATACAAGTACACTAGCAACGTACCCACTACGCCACAAATCATAATTTTTGTGAAGTTGGGAAGCACCCACCACGACATTATTCGTCATTCTGTGGAGAAGCGAGCTACCATCTGTAAGGCATTATGTGCACTTTGTTGATGCGACGGTTGATGACGATGAAGAGTTATGGCTGAACCCTTTGTAATGGGTTGGAAGCTTTAAACGACCCACTAGTTATGTAATTAGCATTGTCCCCGAGTGGGCCTAGCCAGGTGACGTTGAGTTTACTCGCGTCTATTGTGGACCGAATAAAGTTGTTTCACTCACTCTCCCACCACGCTTTATAACATGCGTCAACGTGAGAAAGAGAGAGAGAAGGAAATAACTTTATTGAGACCCTGAGGAAATTGATGATGGAGACGTCATGGGCTTCCTTTGCAACCAACAGAAATACACTTGCGAGTGACCCCCTACGCTATAAATCATCATAATTTTTGTGAAGTAGGGAAGCAGCCACTATGAAATTTTTCGTCATTCTGCGGAGAACCGTGGTACCCGCTAAACACCTGTAAGGCATAATATGCACTTTGTTGATGCTGTGGCCGATAACGATTAAGAATTATGGCAAAACTCTGTAATGGGTTGGAAGCATTCAACAACCCCCTCGTTGCGCAAATCGCACTGTATGACGCCAGGTTACAGAATTCGCGTTGTGTGACGCCTGGTTGTTATTTTACTCTTCTACCACACTACATTATATGTGGTAATGTGGTTCCTTCTCGACATGAAACCTGTATAGGGTCTTTTTACTTAGCAGTCTCAAGCACCGGCATGGCCCTGAGATAGGATACTTGGCTCCCACGGAGAGGGCCCAGGTTCGAACCTCGTTCCATCCTTGAAGTTTTTTCTTATTTAGTTTTTTTTTTTTTTTCGAGCGATAGTGGTTACGGAACACGGCGGCGGCGGACAACTACGGCGTCAAAAACGGCCCTTGTTGTGATCTCATAACAGCTTTCGCTGTAAAAAATGTTGGAGGATGCTTGAGCTTCGCCTCAAGAGTAGCTAGAAAGCGATATCGTAATCGGGCCCCGTTCGCATCGCCTTCTCAATCGGTAACCTCGCTTCGCATCTCGGTGGACACCTCAACCGTGCCGCAACGGAAAGCAACAACGTCTGCGCGAGTAACAATGGCCGTTTAAAACTATCCTAGAATGCCTACTGCAAGTGCAGTTGCCAAGTGCCCACTACGCCATTTATTCTTCTTTTTGCGAATTGGCGAAGTACCCACTACGCGTCCGTAAGGCAACGCGCGACTCTACGCAGCTGCGCACTTTGTTGATGCTTCTGCTGCTGACGATGATTAAATATGTCTGAGTGCTTTGTGATGGGCGGGCCTTTAAACCCTTCCCTCGTTGGCCAATTCACATGCCTTGTCGCCTGGTGCGATTCTACGCTTCTGCCACGCAACAGTACATGCGTTAAAGGGACACTAAAGAGCAAAACAATTTTTCTCCCATTAGTAAAGTAGTCTTCCACGATATGAAAAACACCACGCTTTCTGCGCGAAGACGCTTAATAAGCGAGAAAACGCGCAAAAAGAAAATACAGGTGGCGACGCCACCTTGGAATTCCCGCACCATTTGCCGTGACGTCACATATTTTCGATGGCGCCTGCTTGGGCCTACGTAGTTTCCTAATTGGTTAAATCGAAGTACGTTGTCCTCTGAGGGGGCCAGAGACTTGACATAACGAGTTTGTGGAAATTTCGTCGAGCCAGTGGCGCCAAAATACGTTAAATGCTCTTTGAAGTCTTTTACGTCACGAATTACAAAGTTCGGCGCGAAATATAAAAATGAAACTTTGAACTTGGTTTTCTCCTCTAATAATAAACCTATAGTGGTGAAATAAACTACACAAGAGTTCTCCGAGCACACTTTATTAATCTAAACCAATTCATTGCTTCTCTTCAGTGTCCCTTCAAGGAGACTCCTTGCATTATATGAGATTCTTATGTTGTTGTTTTTTCGGGAGCAGTTCCGAGCAATTTCGTGGCTCTGTGGTAGAACACCCGCTTGCCACGCAGAAGGCTTGGGGTCGATTCCCACTCAAACTGAAGTTTTTTTTAGTATTTATTTATTTGCATGTACCTCGAATTTTCGCTCACGGACAACGCTGATTTTTCGCTCACAACCAAAGACGCTGACACCGACACCGGAATTTCTGCGAAACGAGCTCTTTAACGTTATTGCGTTAAAAACTCGAGACCGTTCCACGCTGCCCTCGGATCATTGTGGAACCTTCCAGTGATCCGAAACTCAGGGCATTCTCGAGGCATTCTCACAATGTCCGGCCTCCCCATACTTTCTAGGGACGACCATGCCAACGCAGCGCCTCGACTCGAATGACGTGGCGAAACACGTACTGATTGGTTTTTATCACTCTAACGCATAAGTTCTTCCACAGCTCCCTGGAGGGCACCAGGGGTGTTATCCGTTTAATGCTTCAGATACGCAGTTCTTCCACTGCTCCCTAGAGGGCAGTGGGAATTTTCGCATACGGTCAGCGACACGAAGAAATCAAGGTGGGCCATATACAGTTCCGCTGTAAAAATGAGCACAGAGAGCAAGAATTTCAAGTACGTAAAAGAATTAATGCGTTCTTTATCTAAGGCATATTGTAAGCACGTGGTAAAAAGCTAAATCAAGACAGTGGTGTATGTGTCCAGCTGCAGTATTTTAGTGCTTAATAAAAAGAAAAGTGTAAGTGCGGGATGCATAGTTCTTGAATGAACAAATGAAGCCTTATATGACATTGGACAATGGAGGAGGATGTGGGAACAAGCCGCGAAGAAGCTGCCTGAGAAGCCTGAACCCGCTTATATCATATGACAGTGAGGCAAGGTTACAAAACACACAGTGAAACACACGCAAAGAGTAACAAATAAAAATAATAAAAATAGAGACAAACTCTGTCTCCTCCTCCAGAAAAAAAGGCAATAAAGGCAAAAATAAGGCGCAACAGATACACGACATGCACGTCGACACATGTACATTGATTATTGAGTCAACTTGATTGAGGTTGAAAAAGTCACTAAGCTGACCAAAAAGACAAAAAAAAAAGAGAAGAAACGGTGATCGTGGTTGCACATTGAACACGATAAAGAAAACTGTAGAGGAACCATTAGCAGTTGTCATTCGAATTTCCCTCCAATCATGGCAGTACGAGTTGAACGCGTAGGCACGCACAACGCCTGCACT
Organism: Rhipicephalus sanguineus; assembly: GCF_013339695.2. Lineage (NCBI taxonomy): Eukaryota > Metazoa > Arthropoda > Arachnida > Ixodida > Ixodidae > Rhipicephalus > Rhipicephalus sanguineus. Next base: position 229,874,103 of record NC_051176.1, read on the forward strand.
GGAAACAGCAGAGAAAATGGTCTTCTTCGGTAAAGTCGTGCCAGAAGTTCAATTAGAGAGCTTAAAGATTTTTGCAGAGCCTAATTAAAGCACACTTAATTCTGAGCTCCGCGTTTAAACCTAATTTCGGTGCCCCTGTTGCCAAATGACTCTGCAATTGCTTCTCGCATTCTGTATTTCAAGAAGCCCCTTCTCGAGTGCATAATTACGCGAGCTCTGAACTTAGCCACGTGGTCGCTCTCGAGTCGCACAGTCGGTCTTCGTATTCAGGCACGATGTATAACAAACGCCAAACTCGTGTCCCTTCTGACCTCGGCGATTAAAGGGCTCGCATCTGGAGCTAGTTTTGAAAAGTCTCTCCTCGCAACCAACCGCAGTCATCGTGCGTTTGTTTGAGAAGCAACAAAAAATGGCGCCGGAAGCGGGAAGCAGAAATGGCTCTTCATTTTGTACGTTTCACAAAGAAAGAAAGAAAGAAAGAAAGAAAGAAAGAAAGAAAGAAAGAAAGAAAGAAAGAAAGAAAGAAAGAAAGAAAGAAAGAAAGAAAGAAAGAAAGAAAGAAAGAAAGAAAAGGTGCACCCTATAATTACGTCATGGACACTGCGAAGGTGCTGGGTTTGTCTTTGAGAGGCTGCCGTCAGAGCCTGACCGCGAGTGCCGCATGCAAGATGCCTTTATTTCGTGTACTTTAACGGAGCAAATATGCGGTTCACAATATTCCTCGAAACATATTTATTTGCTTGACTTGCCTATATATGGTATCGTTTTTTTTTTCTTGATTTGACTCTTTCGGGAGGCACTATGCGCCGTTTAGTTCCCCGCCTCGGGTTCGTGCCAGCTCGCCACTTCTTTTCTCAGGACGGTGCTCACGCGAATTAGCGGCGCGTCGGACCAGTCCCGTCCTCGAGCTTCCGCCTCCTTCGTGTGCGGCGTGGCCGCATGCACCGCGCGCGCGCGAGCTCGCACGCAACCGTCCCGCGCGAAAGCGTGCGATGATGTATTTGACGCCTTTGAACAACGTGTCATTTCCGACACTCTCGAGTTGTAAAAAGGCGAAGAAAAGAAAGAGGAAAAGGGGGAGGGGGAGTATACGGACTTGCCGGTTTCGTAGATGCGAAAACAAAGACAAAGAAAGAGCCTCCGCCACTTGCCCAGGACCGACGAGACCCTCAGGGCAGGTTCATTCAGCGCGCGAGCTCTTTTGCACGCACGCGAATATCCTGCCAGTTCTCGCAGCCGCACAGTATACTTTCGTGAGGCTCGTCAAGGAACGGTGGTTCGAGGCGTGCGAGCCGTCCGCCGGTCCGCCGGCCGCGTGTGCGCTCTCGGGCACATAACGATATGCCGTATAACAAGGTTGTCGTTGCGCCGTTCTGGAAGTTGTGCCTCCGTTTCTACTTCGCCACTGGTTTCCTTCATTTCCTTTATTCCTCCCCTTGGCGTGAAAGTAAACGCTCGGATGTTACGAGGGACCGGCGGACGTTTAACGGGGCTGGGACGTGATTTCCGAGCGCTGCGCGCCTGTCACCAATGCGTGAGTGATGGCTGCCTGCGCAAGAGCACCGCGCGGGGCAGACCGGCCGGCCGCGCACGTCCACCTTCCGATTGCGTAGCCGTGGCACGCATCGAGAGCGTATATATACGCATGTATGTACAGCCGGAAACCCGCTGTGCATTTCGCGCTGTCCCGTCGCGCCGCTCGGCCTGAGCGGTTTTGCTCATGCGCGGAGAATTAACGAGCAAGTCGAATGTAAACCTGTCCAAGGATGAGGATACAAGTGTTACAAACGCGACAGGACGGCGTCAGTCGCCGTGGCAAGCGAACAAACGCGGCGGCTTGCTTCCTCTGCGCACGGCCGTCGCTCCTGCGGTTGCGCTTGTTTGGTCGCTATAGCATTCGAAGTTCGCACGCGCGAAGACGTACATATCGCGTGTATCACGAAGTTTAAGGATTCCGATTTCTACAGACTTAAAAAAAGGCCGTGGTATTTACTAGCCTTGAGTTAGTAAATGCTTGCCACAGCTCTCCCTACCTATACAATAACAATAGTAACTGCCAAGTTAGAAACTTTACTACCATGACACGTACTACAGCAAGTATATACTACTACTACTACTACTACTACTACTACTACTACTACTACTACTACTACTACTACTACTACTTCTACTACTGCTACTACTATACTACTACTACTACTACTAGCGAGTATATACTACTTATAGGGAAATAGTGATACAAAGTTAGTGACTTTGCTACCGTGACAGTCACCACCTCGTTAGTGCGGTTAATAGCACTAGTGAACAATTACCCAACAATAGCCCAACGAGACACACGTTATCCATCGCGATTACCCAACGAACCACACACGATAACACATACACGCACACATCAAAGCTTCTACGCGACATACGCTCTAACACCAACTTTAGGAGTCCATAAACCCTATATACCTTGGAGTAGCACACGTTTAACCGGTGAGCAACCATGAACTTAGACAAATATGAAAAGTATAGTTTGCCTAAATTTTTCATCAGACTGTCCCAATAACCGAATCACATATTACGGCCAGTAGTAACGTTTACTCATAAGTCACATACGCAAGTAGTAACCTTCATTAACCCTGACACGCTGAGTAGCAATGACAACCTCTCATACTACATCTCATATAGTCATCATACCATCATATACCTCTCATACGACGTCTCATATATTTCTCCGGCAGGGGCGTAGCCAAGGGGGGTTGGGGGGGGGGGGGGTTGAACACCCCCCCCCCCCAAAAAAAAATTTCAGTTTTGTTTGCATATATATACACGCGTACATACCAACGCACGCACGAACATACATAAAGTATGGTTGAACCCCTCCCCCCCTCCTCCGAAAAAAAAATTCTGGCTACGCCCCTGTTCTCCGGCACTAAAACCTTAGCGACACCTAGTAAAGTGAAATGCGAAAGAGTAGCTCGCAACAACTAAGGAGAGACTTCAGCGTTATACCTATGGTAAAGTTGACAAGGGAGATAATAAATGCTGCTGTTACTCATTTTTTACTACCTTTGCTTTAAATATCGTAAAACCATCGCCTCACGCGGCGTGCCCAAAGTGCGGCATGCTGGCTGGATCTTGCGAGAGACGAGTGCGCCGTGGCTCCTTTTTTTTAAACCATATTACTTGCATCTGCATATATTAATGTAACCGAGCCTCATCACCTTTTCCGCCGTTGTGCGTCTCTTCAGTTGTTAGTCGGCGTTTGTGGTGTCCTGACTTCTTTCTTGTGTCCGTACGTGTTTGCACGCCCTGTCTTTTTAGAATGAATACTTAACAACTAGCTCAGCTCTCTGTTATTCTAATACTCATCACCGTATGTCGTTGGTGCGAAAACAACGGCGAGTAAATTCGGAAAGGCGCCCACATAGACATCTATAGCTATCACACAACTGTCAGAACAACTGTTAATTACATAAAAACAACAATATCAAGAGAAGGACAGAGGGAGATTCATCAGCGTGGTCGCACAGCGCCAGTCTTGTACAGAGTGCTGCGACTTGTGGCTACATAGAGGGTTTTTTTTTTTTTAGGCAATACAGATTAAAAAAAAAAAGAAATGCTATGACAGTCAGGCTCCTTTCGTCTCCGCACACGAACTCTATACGTCAATGTAGAAATACTTCGCCGCAGCTAAAGTGACATCGAAGTGACTAATGAACAAAAGCTCGTTAATTAACTGCTTAATTATTGACTTGCGCCTTGATTCAAACTTCGTCAGTTCCTCGTCACAGGTAGTTCCGGTCTGACGTAACAGAGCGCGCGCTTTTCCTACACGCCGGACACAGTCCGTTTCGACATGTATGCACATTAAAAGTCTGCGATGAATATGTCAAATTACGTGCAATAATCGCAATTTCTTTAATATCGCTATGCCATAAATTGTGAGGGCCAACAACTTTCCCATATGAACAACTGCCCTCAAGTTAATAATTCAAAAAGTTAATTAACGAGCTTTTGCTAATTAGTCACTCATTGTCACTCCACCTAGATGTAGTGTTCGTGTTCTAAAGGGACGGGAGCCTGACCATCATATAGGATCTTTATTAAAAAATCTGCATTGTCTAAATGAAAACCCCTCGTATATGCTATGCGCTACATGTGTAGTATGAATGCGTGAAACCTGCAAAACCACATAGGAATCTAAACGATAGACAAGCTTCACGCAGAATATTAAGATAGAGAGAGAGGGGGAGCCTGCTTTTGTTTGTCCAGCGTTCCATAGACCTGTCTCATATTTCCATCAGGACCATGCATTGTCTGTCGTACTGACGTAGAAGCAGGACTTAATATGAAGTGTTGAAGTTCATTTTTCATTCTTTTGCTTCGCAGGAGAAACCAAATATAAAGAGCGAGAAATATAATTAAGGACCAAATATAAGGGGCGACACTACGCCGTGCAAGATTCTGTAACTGGGAGTTTTCCACACACTAACATAACCCTAAAAAAAAGGGTCGTGGGAATCGTACCTTCGGAGATATCAAAGTTCCGTCACCCACAGGTTCTGCGGTCTATACGGTGCATGGAACACTGATCGCTATGACTAGACGAACTTACCCTTCAAGATTCGCGCGAAGGTGACTCGAACTGTGACCCTTTTAGGCCTTCAGTCCTCAAAGAATTCGTCACTGAAGGCATTAGTGTTTTTACAACATCTTGTCGCATTTGTCAGAGCCAGCATCTGATAGCTAGTTGCTGCGGCACCTACGCATTTGTATATTCTCCCAATAATCCAAACTCGATGAAGCCGAGCTTGCGCCGAATGCTTGCAGCGTGCTTAGTTCGTTTTATATATGAGCAATCGAGTCCCTTATTCGCACCATGGCGGTAAACCCGAACTTGACGAGGCATATTGAAATGGGCGCGGCTGTAATTGTGGCGCCACACAGTCAGGAGGAGAAGCACAAACTGCCATGTAAAACCAACGCAAGATTGATCTATAATTTACAGGGAAATGTATTACAGCGCAGCTGTCTATGGCTAGGATACGGGATTTTGTGGCGTCCGCTCGGGAGAACTCTCCCCTAAAAACAGATAGTGAAAGATCCAACAACAGCAAACGCAAAACACCGCTCGCGTCGGAGCTCGGTTCCACGATGCGCCTGTGTGAATGTATGACGTAGAGTGTGACGTAGGGTGCGCCTGATAAGGCGAGCAAGGGCAATTTTTTAATACCATTTGGCTCCAACGTTGCTATTGGGAAGGCCACGGGTGGTCCGTGTACGTCTGTAGCGTAGACCTGCGAGGAGCGCAGGGGCGTAGCCAGAAATTTTTTTCGGGGGGGGGGGGGGGTTCGACCATACTTTATGTATGTTCGTGCGTGCGTTTGTATGTGCGCGTGTATATATACGCAAGCAAAACTGAAAAATTTCGGGGAGGGTTCCCCCCCCAACCCCCCCCCCCCCCCCCGGCTACGCCCCTGGAGGAGCGACAGCGAGAGCAGCGGCGGGAGAGAGACCATCGACGTCTTGCCAACCCGGCAGCCCGAGAATAAGTGCAGTTAGTGTATTTCTTCGTATTTGCACAAACGATACACATGGCAATCATATAGTTGCAGCTAATGAGTTTAATTATACATATCACGTAATTACTAAATAGGGAGTAAAAGCTCTACCATATAGCAGCTTCGCTGGTCAACCACCTTTAAAGAGTGGAATGGCCGATGAATTCATATATACATAGGTTTTCGTGTTGAGCAGCGTCCGCAGAGCGCGCGTTTTCTTCAAGCTGTATAACCGAAGAGCCCTGCTGTACAGTTCAGCCGCCGTGAATCGCTCGTATAAATCCCGCCATCCTTCGTGATGAGAAGCGTCGAACGTGTATAATAAAGTGAACTGAACCTTATCTCCCTGTGGTGATATTTTAATGCCTCGTACAAAATGTCACGCTTGATTAGAATCAAAATGTATACTTTACCCGGGACCATCGTATTTCCACCCATTATTCGCACGCGTTGTTTAATTGTAGAGAAAAGGTTAAAATGTTTCTGGTGTATACTTTAACATAACCGTAGGTAACGAAAATAAACCCGGAACCCTCAGCTACAGTGCCGTTTATAGAGCCCCTGTATTCCTTAGGGATTTTAATCTGACCAATCAATGCATCGATGAACCAATCAATGAGAAAATGTTGAAAAAAAAAAAGGTTAACTCGATGCGCATTTGGCATTCCCAACGCCAATTTGCGAATCCGCGTAGGCGTTCTGAATCAGCAGGTGTCGCCGCCGTGAGCCTCGACATGCCCCCTTGACTCTGCGTTTCGTGCAGATGAAAGCCAAGTGAAAGCTACGTGCGCATGTACAGAAAAGCGTTCAGTACTGCGATTGTTGCGTCGAAAACGGGCTCCCGCATACGCGAACTGCCGAGAGCGATTCTTATCGGCAGGCTGCGCGACACGGCAAAAGACGCGAGACGAGGAGGGGGTGTGATGGTGGCCGAGCGCGCAGGTGAGTGCATACTCAAGTCGTGCCGTTTTCCCCTGGAGGACCGCGACGCCAGCATGCAGTGCGCGCGCGCAGGTCGAGGGCGACAGGCTCCTCCCGAGGGGCCTCCTCGCCAAACCGTTTTCATTGTAACTTATGGCCGCGCCGACGTTTTCCAATTCCACTCTCGGCTGCTCGTCAGCTCTCGGGCCCATCTTCTCCTCTAATTGGCTGCAGGGCCCCCACCTGCGCTCGGATTGCGCTCCCTCATCTCACTCAGTGCGCAGTTGCGTACATTCGCGTCGAACGTCTTTTCTTTTCCCTTTTATATTTTTTTAATGCCGCAAGATGGAGAAGAAACCCTGGACGGGTCGTATGCACGGCCTCGGCGAGTGACACGGCCTCACTATCTCCTCTCGCAGATGCGCACAGCCCCGGGCGCGATAAGGTCGTCGCCATTCCGCTGGCATCGGATGCCCGGTCTGACCAGGCTCGACGCTTCTTCCCAGGGACGGCTGGCGAGAACGCGCCAGCAGACTGCTGGAAGTTCACAGCCCCGACAAACACAAAGTTTTACAACACGACCGCGGGCGTTCTTATTGCGACCGGAACAGCAAGAGTATTGCCTCGAGGTTGCGCGCGCCACCACGTATTAATGTAAAAAAAAAAAGTGAAATGGCCTCTGTATAGAGGCCATTTTAGATTCCAACGACATTCTTTTTTTTTTCCCTATGTATCCTTCCGGAATCGCAACAACAAATGTCAGATGCCGCAAGCGGTAAGAAACGTCCTGCTCAGGACACACAGGGTGTTATACACCACGCGGCATGCAGCGCGTCGAGAACGCGGCTGATACGATGATTCTAACCTGTTGGAATCTGTTAAAACCCGTTTTCACATGCGGCCGCTGGTATGCGACTATATTATGGTGCTCCGAGTAGCACATACAGTTGCACAGGCTTTACCACGCGCCCAGAAATACTCATGGCTCCGAGTTGGAAATTCAAGGCCAACGTGCATGAAACTGCGCATGCGATGTCGATAATCGATTGAAAGACGTGACGAAATGGTTTGAGGAGTTGTCATTTTTTTTGCTATGTTTCCAGGTGTGGGATGGCGGTTGACATCTTCCGTCGTTAACAGCTTTACAGCGCCGGAGGCATAGGCGGTGCTGGCACTTTGTTACGAAAGAAGTAAAATTGAGTTTGCCGAAGAGAGCCCTAAATTTGAGGAAGTTCTTCTAAGAGGCCTAAATGTCAGATACATATGTAGGCTTCGGCCTGTTCTCGTCCTGCAAGTTTATGACATCTGGTGTACGTCATCTGGTGTACGACACCTGGTGCAGACGGTTTGAGCAAGCTGAACGCACCTGTTCGCAAACAGGGACCGTGTTAAAAAAAAAGAAAAAGAAAGGCCTTTGTTTTTAAATAATTTGTTCTGAAGAAGAAGTTTCAGGCAGTCGTGATGCTGGATATAACATGAGCCAAAGCGGCAGGGCAATGGCAATGCGCACTTACGAACTAACTGAATTCGGCTGCATGATGGCTAGTTCGAATACCTGCTTACCACGCCCTGCAGGAGTTAATTTAGCGCTCCTCGAGTTGCTCCTTACACAATCGATTCATAATTGGCTCTTTCAATATAGGGTGAGAGATTAATACCCCAACTACTGGAAGTAGCAAAGAATCATCCTCGAATGTAAGGCGCACTTCAATATCAGCGAACAAAAACCTCGGACCAAACCAATAAAACTTTATTTCGCAGGTGTTCCTTGCCGCGACAGTTTCTGAGAGTTTTTACGAGGCATAGAGCGCGTATAGCTAACAGAGATCGTCGTCTAACACAAGCAATCATCCACCTCCCTCGATCTCTCCTGTAACGCCGGATATAATTGGAGTTCACAGCAGTCACACATCACGCAAAAACGTTCTAACCAGGACAACATTCGGTCACATCCTCCAGTGAGAGGTCACCCCAAAAGTCCTACTCAACTTTTCGCATAAAAATGTCTATCGAACGACTATCTGGGCCGTTTTCTTATATGTGTTACTTTCATCCGGTTTACAGGTTGTTTCAACAAATGCGTCCGAAAATCCCCCAAAACAAGGGAAATGGAATGCTTGCTCGCTGCCTTCATGATTACTTTTTCTGTTGCGGCAGACACCTTAAGGTGGCTAGCGACATCGATGAAAACTGCAATTAAAGAAACTAAATTAACTAGCTTTATAACTAGTGGAGGCAGGCGGTCTGGTCAAATGGGAGAAATGAATAGATCTGAACGCAAAAAGACGGGACACAAGAAGACAAGACGGCTGAACGAGCGCTCGTTCAGTCGTCTTCTTGTGTCCCGCCTTTTCGCTCTCCAAATCTCTTCCATACTATCAACCAACTCGCCCAGCAAAGCACTTTGTTATGGGAGAAATGAAGTCTTTTCCTGCGAAGAACCTATTGCCGCTTTGAGACTTCCAGTCGGCATAAGAACTGGCTAACCTCCCTGCCCTTCCGTCTTTCTATTCTTCCTCCTCTTCCTCCTCCTAAGTGGCGGCAGGTAATTTTAGCACAGGAACAGTTTTGATGCTCTGTACACATAAGTATCAAGCTCTTTCTCATGGAGCATATGCCGATATTTGAGTGTCGAAGTAATAATTTCCGTTGTCCATATGCAAAAGTACGCGACTTGGTCGTATGGCTATGTATGTGTACTTGGTGCTTAAAGAGACACTAAAGAGAAACAATGAATCAATTTAGATCGATAAATTGTGCTCTGAGAACTCTAATGTCGTTAATTTCGCCATCATAGGTTTATTAATAGAGGAGAAAATCAAGTTCAAAGCTTCATTTTTAAATTTCGCGCCGAAATCTCCCCGCGTGACGCCACGGATTTCAAAGTGTATTTATCGTATTTTGGCAGCATTGGCTCAACGAAATCACCCCAAACTTGGTATGTTAAGTCTATGGCCCCCTCAGAAAACAATGTACTTCATTTTTACCGATTAGGAACTACGTAGACCCTAGTAGGCGCCGTCAAAACATGTGACGTCACGGCGAATGGTGCGGAAACTTCCAAGGTAGCGTCGCCACCCACATTTTGTTTTTGCGCGTTTTCTCGCTTACTAAGCGTCTTCTAGGAGCAAGCGTGGTGTTTTTGGTATCGTGAAAGAGTATTTTACTAATATGAGAAAAATCGTTTTGCTCTTTACTGTCCCTCTAATTCATTGAATTTCGCAGCGCTCAGGACTTTTGGCATATGTAATAAACCTTAATATTTTGGCTTAGTGTATTAATGGCTGCGCGTAATTAAACAAACAATATGCAAAAGATTATTTCAGCTTTCTTTCCACACAGCAAGGTAATTGACCCCTCCTTATAGCGTTTTCCCTTCTTGCTGCTATAGTCTAGGCGTTTGAGAATCTGAAACAAAAAGAAATATATCGCTATATCATTAATATGACATCAACTGGCCATTAAAGAGAACGGCGCGAGAAGTTACTATACAGAGCCGCTTTTCGTAATGCAGTCACGTCCAACGGTTAGCCAGAGGTGAATTTCAGGCTATACAACTGGTGGGCCCGCGGCGCAGACGAGACAAATTATGCGATAAATTAGGGCCCTCGAATTGGCTAGAAAGTAGCTCCGCGGACAACGCGCAGGCAAGCCTCGCGGATGCCGTGCGTGCTGCCTCGATTAATCTTGCTTGTCCGGAAATTGCATGGCCGCCCGTGTGGCGGACGCTCGCAGCGGATCCGCGCCTGAGGCCGGGACACCGACGCAGCAACGTCGTCCAACTGCTCTAGTGCAGGTCAAGGGTTCGGGCGTTGCGTATGCAAATAGCCGAGGCACCTGGCTTCATTATACACACGGCAGCACTCGGCTTCATTCCCTTGGCGACAGACAAGAGGGCGGCGGGAAGCGCCAATTAGAATCGGAGCGAGCGGCCGACGAGCGCAAAAGGGCAGACACCAGCTAAGTGGGCCCTAATCGCATCTCGGCTCGCCCCCCGAGACAGGTGTTTCTGCGCCGAGCACAGCAGGCAGGCTCGCCCGTCCGTCTCGCTCTTGTCTTTTGCATAGCTGTCTGGCATGTTCGGCGCATTATTCATTGCTGCCGCCGACTGGTGAAAGCTCCTGGCGAATCTTGATAGCCGCCGGTAGCCACACCACCTGCTTTTATAGGCCGCTCATGGGGCTCGTCGCGGAGGCTTTCGAACGTCGCTGCGCTGACCGGGATCACTGCCGAGCTGGGCTTGGCAGAAAGATGTGACGCAACAATGCCAAAAAGGAGGGGGGGGGTCTATGGCACGCCCGTTAACATCAGCAGCACGTCGATCGATTTACCAATCCAACGGTGTCGTTGCGTATATGTTACGCTCTGAGGTTATGCGACTGAATCGAAACGCTATCACTATGAATGGACATTGGAGAAAGCGCGGGATATTCCTCTTTCGGTTCTTCTTCACAGAGCTTACAACGTAAATATGAGAATATGGATACATGACAAACGATATACCCACGCGAGTTTTCCAGAAAAAAAGCTTCGATGTCGAACAAAGCTTAACAAGGCTTCGCACTAGTGGTGCCAAGCCTGAAGGAACAGCGGAGCTGGACGGCCTTCCTTGTTTGTCTCTATTTTTCTCTTTCTTTCTCTTTCTCCCTGCTTTTTCTATCTCGTTTTTGTCTCTTTTCCTTTCTATTTCTTTCTTTCTCTGTCTATTTTCTTACTCTCTCTTTCTCGCTCTTTATATATTATTGTCTTTCTTCTTTCTCCCTTCCTGTAGTAGGATTGATAGGCGGGCGAGTTGGAACTTATCCATCTTTGCGCAGCGCACGAAATTGACAAGGACACAAGAGAAGAGGACGGGACAAGCGCTGATCTTCAACTGAAAGATTTTATTTGAAAAGACAAATATATATATACAGAAACACACGTGCCACGCAAGATTACACTCGATCAATGAAACGGATTTCTTGCTCCGATAATGAGACTGATGGCTGACTTATACAAACACTATCGCACTTAGCCATTTGGTACGCCTCTGAAATCTCACGTGTGCGTTGATTATGATGGCGAGTGATGATGGACGTTTGCTCAAAGGAAGGCATGCACCCGCAATCCCGGCAGTGGCTGGCGAGGTGAGACGAAACACCCCCCTTCAAAGAATTCGCATGCTCGCGCAGCCGAACATTTATACATCTGGCAGTCTGTCCGATGTAGACAGACCCGCAGGTACAAGGAATCTTATATACCACCCCTTCTGAACACGCGGTGTACTTCTTAACATGTCTGATTGAACAGGCATTATCACCTGCCCTTGCAACCCCATTTGCGCGTCTTTCAATCTTGCCACACAGGCTGCCCAATTTGATGCCACCCGAAAAAACAACATCAACCTCATACTGACCCGCAAGTTTCTTTAATCTATGCGAAATGGAATGTACATACGGAATCACAGCAAACCGTTTTCGGTCGCATTGTGAAGTTGGTATCTGGTTGTCAGATTGCACATTAGATTTTATTCTGTTTAGCAAACGCTCAGAGGTAGTTGCCAGAAAAGAAGTGGGGAAGCCGGCTGCCATTAGCCGATCACACTGATTCTGGAAGCTTTCGTCTATGGTATGATGACATGATTTTGAGATGGCCGAGAACAAACAGGAGGTGGCAATACCGTTTTTTACAAGTTTTGAATGGGCCGATGTGAAGTTTAGGAGGGGCTTCACCGATCGTGGAGCGTAAATCCAACAAACATGCTCACTTTTAAATCGCACATTTAGGTCAAGAAACTGGAGTTCATTTTTATGGTTGGGAACTTCGCATGTGAAAACAAGACCATTCCCCCTTTCCCTAAATGCTTTGAGAATGTTGACCATACCATGGGTGCCGCCCTCGCTTTCCATGAAGACTAAGTAATCATCTACATACCTAAATATATGTGTGCCCCAACCCTCGAAATCTCGCTCGAGATCGCGGTCTATCCTACTCAACAAAATATCACTGAGAACAGGGGCAACTCTTGAGCCTATGCAGACACCCGAGGCCTGAACAAACGAATCCCCTTGCCATGATACAAATGTAGAATCAAGATAGAAACGGAGAAGTTCAAGAAAACTTTGCACTGATATACCACATTTATCAACCAACCGCGTCTCGTCATTTAGTTCAGTTATGGTTTCCTTAACACACTGCAACAGAAAATTACGCGGTAAAGAATAAAACAAGTCTTGGATATCAACACTGAAGGCAGTCATTTTTTTGTTCTTACTGCCCAGGAAATCAACAACCTTTTGCGAGTTGCTAACCAAGAACGGATCTACAACAGTTAACGAGCTTAGGTGGGTCTGTAGATAGCCCGAGATAACATGCTGCCATGAGCCATGCTCCGACACGATTGCCCGAAAAGGAATTTCAGGTTTGTGTGTCTTGGCAGTGAAGAAATTAAAAAAACTTCCTCGCAATTCAAAAAAACTTCAAACCAGTCGCCTGCAAGCCGGGATCTGTCAAAAAGCAGGCACTTGCTTTGTTGTCGGAACTCAAGCTTGAACGGCTGCGGTCCGTGGTGAAGAATTCCAAAAGCCTGCACTTGCAGGTTTTCTTCACCGCCAAGACACACAAACCTGAAATTCCTTTTCGGGCAATCGTCGGAGCATGGCTCATGGCAGCATGTTATCTCGGGCTATCTACAGACCCACCTAAGCTCGTTAACTGTTGTAGATCCGTTCTTGGTTAGCAACTCGCAAAAGGTTGTTGATTTCCTGGGCAGTAAGAACAAAAAAATGACTGCCTTCAGTGTTGATATCCAAGACTTGTTTTATTCTTTACCGCATAATTTTCTGTTGCAGTGTGTTAAGGAAACCATAACTGAACTAAATGACGAGACGCGGTTGGTTGATAAATGTGGTATATCAGTGCAAAGTTTTCTTGAACTTCTCCGTTTCTATCTTGATTCTACATTTGTATCATGGCAAGGGGATTCGTTTGTTCAGGCCTCGGGTGTCTGCATAGGCTCAAGAGTTGCCCCTGTTCTCAGTGATGTTTTGTTGAGTAGGATAGACCGCGATCTCGAGCGAGATTTCGAGGGTTGGGGCACACATATATTTAGGTATGTAGATGATTACTTAGTCTTCATGGAAAGCGAGGGCGGCACCCATGGTATGGTCAACATTCTCAAAGCATTTAGGGAAAGGGGGAATGGTCTTGTTTTCACGTGCGAAGTTCCCAACCATAAAAATGAACTCCAGTTTCTTGACCTAAATGTGCGATTTAAAAGTGAGCATGTTTGTTGGATTTACGCTCCACGATCGGTGAAGCCCCTCCTAAACTTCACATCGGCCCATTCAAAACTTGTAAAAAACGGTATTGCCACCTCCTGTTTGTTCTCGGCCATCTCAAAATCATGTCATCATACCATAGACGAAAGCTTCCAGAATCAGTGTGATCGGCTAATGGCAGCCGGCTTCCCCACTTCTTTTCTGGCAACTACCTCTGAGCGTTTGCTAAAGAGAATAAAATCTAATGCGCAATCTGACAACCAGATACCAACTTCACAATGCGACCGAAAACGGTTTGCTGTGATTCCGTATGTACATTCCATTTCGCATAGATTAAAGAAACTTGCGGGTCAGTATGAGGTTGATGTTATTTTTTCGGGTGGCATCAAATTGGGCAGCCTGTGTGGCAAGATTGAAAGACGCGCAAATGGGGTTGCAAGGGCAGGTGATAATGCCTGCTCAATCAGACATGTTAAGAAGTACACCGCGTGTTCAGAAGGGGTGGTATATAAGATTCCTTGTACCTGCGGGTCTGTCTACATCGGACAGACTGCCAGATGTATAAATGTTCGGCTGCGCGAGCATGCGAATTCTTTGAAGGGGGGTGTTTCGTCTCACCTCGCCAGCCACTGCCGGGATTGCGGGTGCATGCCTTCCTTTGAGCAAACGTCCATCATCACTCGCCATCATAATCAACGCACACGTGAGATTTCAGAGGCGTACCACATGGCTAAGTGCGATAGTGTTTGTATAAGTCAGCCATCAGTCTCATTATCGGAGCAAGAAATCCGTTTCATTGATCGAGTGTAATCTTGCGTGGCACGTGTGTTTCTGTATATATATATTTGTCTTTTCAAATAAAATCTTTCAGTTGAAGATCAGCGCTTGTCCCGTCCTCTTCTCTTGTGTCCTTGTCAATTTCGTGCGCTGCGCAAAGATGGATAACTCCCTTCCTATTTCTTTCTATCTCTCTTTGATTCTTTCTCTTTCTGGCTTCCTTTCTCTTCCTGTCTTCCCTTTCTTTCTGTGCTACGCTTTACTCTCTCCCCTCCTCACACTCACTTCCCTTTCCCACCACCTTGCTACACTATACTCTACCTAGGCTACGTTACCCTCTGCTAGCGTGCCTGAATAGCCGAGTGGTTGCGATCCTCGCCTTCGGATCGTGGGTTCGAATCCTGCCTCGTCAAGAAATTTTTTTCGCCAAGAATTTCTCTCTTACTCTTTCTTTCTCTCTCTCTCTCTCTCTGTACTCGTTATCTCACCCATCAGAGTTATGAAAATCGTGCGCAGGACAAATCGGCGCACGTGTTCTGTGGACGAAGCAGAAGATGAAGAGGACGAAGAGAGAGCGTGGCGATTCATAATGATGATAATTTGTGTTCACAGATTACAGACTGACGCTCGGCTGAAACAGCTCCGCTGTTAAAATGCGCGGTTCGGTGCTCGAACCCAGGACCAACACCTTTCCGGGGCGGGGCAGAAAAGGCGGGAAAGGTATTGGTCCCGGGTGCACTTTCTTTCCGAGGAACCTGCATGGGCTCCCTTCGCAGTCTTGTCGTCGTCGGGTGGGCGACAGTGTTTTTTTTTTTCCTTTGAGAGAGCGGGACACGTATTCACGAGGTCTTTTTACGTTACAAATGCTCGTAAGAGAAAACATCAACCAGTCCTCATATATATTGTTAGTGAAGCCGACTGGCCAATGGCAGTGAACATTTACGAACGAAAAGCTTTGCGAATTCGGCTGCCGGTTGTGTATCACGGTTTATTGAGGGTTTTCCTTTGGACCCATACGCAACATTGACTATAAAATTGTGGCGTAGTTATCACGAGACGGAGTGTCTGTTTTCACGTCTACATTTAGAGTCGTTACGCATCCATGCGACAACAAATGCGATAAACCGGACGCAGGGCAATATTCCAGAGATATATACAGTTGCGCACACACTTGGGGCCACCCAGCGTATAAACAGCCCGACCTGTTTTGCTTCTTTAGAGAGTTTTAGACTTAGCTCCATAGAGTAACGCGAAGACTATATTATTAGAAAAACCACAATATACGATTCTGAAAGGTGCCGGTATACTAAATGCATGACATAAAATTAGACAGCACTCCAGTCTCCCTTATATTTTCATTTTCTATGTTGTTGTCGTTGTTGTTTATGATCTCGGGATAGCTGCCAATAATTATAATTCTTGCCAAACGTCCCTATATCCCCCCATTTACTAAGGAAGAAAGATCTCTCTTGAAGTGAGCATCATTCTCAATGACGTATGCTGTCGGGCTAGTTGGTGCATAGCTGGTTAGAAAATCGTTGGCGCAAAACAAGAACGTGAACGAAGAAGTAACACGGACAAGCGCACAACATTCCTAGAAAATACGAACTGCGGCGTCAAAAAAAAAATATATAATAATAATAACTTGCGTGTGATCTACCGTTACGTGCATTTATGATCATAGCTTTTGGAGTCTTTGTTCAGTGTCACCGTGTATGTACTTGTACCTTTATGCATGTGTTTTTCTCTCTCTATATTTTTTTTCTGCAGTTATGTGTTCACTTTATGCCAGAATCAGCAGCCTGGCAAACTCAACCCACAGGGGGATACTAACAGTAGCCGGCGTGTGCTGCAGAGTGCTTCTTTCGGTTCCATCGCACAGACAGTCAGCCAGAAAAGTCCGTCTGGTTAGACACTCTCCTGGCGAAGCACCTGCACATATATAGCATACATACTACGCCCTATAGTAACGCGACGACCGGTATATGAAATAATAGGCGTAGGATGCGCCGCATTCACAAACTTGCTAACTCTCACACGCAAAATGGGTAGGATTTTATAAGAAAGTTGAGGCCAGTGTCTTTCAGGAAGAAGCACCTTCGTAGCGTGAGACGCACACGCAGACGACGGTGGTCAACCGCGGTCAAGTATGTTTCAGGTCACGTGTGGTGCTGTGGAACGAGTGGACGCGCAAACGTGGTTGGGTGGCTCATGGGTGGCTCCCGTTCACCGGGGGGAGAGGCAGGCTGTGGACGTCACATGACCGGGCGGCATAATCAACTTGCGCGTAGTGTCTTTTCTGTCTTAATAATAATTGTCGGGGTTTTACGTGCCAAAACCACGATACGATTATGAGAGACACCAAAAAGGAGGGCTCCGAAATTTTTTTTTCTTCTTTTTCTACTCGCTCGTTTACAAGTATAAACCCAAACGGCGTCGCGTTAAACTGTCGTCGGCGTTCCTAGAAATCTACCTCACTCTGAAGGAAAGCTGTTCTGCGTGTATACAGAATGCTGCCCCGAGGCCACGTTCACGGAAGCGTGACCCAAATTGCTGCTTTAACGCGCTCTTATGCTTAGGTGATCGGGTAATTGTCGCCCGCTGTGCCTTTCTTCGCGCTGTCACAAAAGCTCACATTTCAGACAGCTAGTTCACCCAAAAACTGTTCAGTGCCCTCATGCTGCTGAGTAAATGACCTAAGTATTCGGGACATTGTCATATGCAGCGCGCGTTAACAATGTCCTCACCAAAATTATCAACCTATATATGGAGGCACCTTGAGGTCGTTTCTTTAATTGTTGTTTCAGTGGTGCAATCCCTGTAGATTTCACGTCGTCACTGACGCTGGCGGGCTTGTTTATGTCCGCAGAAATTATAATTTTTTCTCATGTCAGAGTCGCATCTTGCAAGTCTGCGGCTGAGGGCACTTAGCTGGGCTCGTTTTAAGCTTATATATTTGCATTCGGTCTATGGCGATCCAACCAAGCATCCACACATTGGTCAGCGTGCCTGCAAGTCGGGTTTCACCGTATTCGCCTTTACCGGAGTCGCATACAAACCGCTGGAAGCGATGAATATGCATATATCAAACTTTTAATGCATTCTTAGCCTGCTTCCTCCACTTGGGCGTGCGGCTGCTGTCTGATATATAGCCCTTTTAAGGTCGCTCTTGTTTGCGAAACAAAAACAAAAATATTATATCCCAGTGATAAAAAATGAGAACGCGCGCTCCTGCATAGCGCAGAGCGAAGGTTGAAGTTTTACGCCTGAAAAACACGTCTATACATGTAATGGTTATTTAAAATCATTAAATATGATGAAGCCCACTTAGACTGCGTTAGGGATTCAAGATTGGCTTCACGGGAGGTTGGGTTCAGCGAAGCATTCTTGGTTCATCCGAAGGTGGAGGCGTGCAACTGCATTGATGAGGTTGTCATTCTTTGCCTGCGGTGTATCGCTGGTTGCTTGAATGCCAATCGCATTAATGTTTGCAGTAGTCGTAAAATGAGCTCCGTCGGCATTTTTTTTGGTCGCGCTCTTATCAGCATTGAGCTGCATTACTATAAAGTAGAACTTTTACTATGGCTGCATTGTCTCTTGAATGTATCCTCGTTCAGAAGTACTGACCGAACCCTATGCTGCTTAGCTAGCTGAATGTCTGGCTGAACTGCATTCAGCTGAACAAGTATTCGGCACATTTACTGACGTAAGGCAGCGCTTTTCGGCGCAGTATAAGATCACTGAAATTATTAGCGCACTGTCAGCCAAATCTGGTTCTATATCAGGACCGTATAGGTCTTGGAAGCTGCAACAAAGCGCGTCCACTGGTTCATTGATAAGTCAGTTAAAGAAGCAACGTGTGCCTCGCGAATGCAAGCGTCACCGTGTGAAGTAAGCTGTTCGCGCAATGAGAAACACGGCTCCGTCCCGCTCGCTGCGAAGAAGCGCGCACAACGACCTCCTTGACAGCGTCCCTCGCGACGGGCACAAAGAACACGTGAGAAATGAACCAACGGACGCTCGAAGCGCTGGCAGCTGAAGAAGCAACAGTCACACGTGATAAACGACCTCCAGGCATCATGCTCCGTCGTCGGCCCCCAGCGCAGAGTCGTCCGCCGGAGGCACATGTGTGTGACGAAAGGGTTGAGCCTGGCGCCCAGATTCGGCGTCCGTGGCTCGACGCCGTTCCCACGAAATCAACCTCGGCGGCATAAGCTTCTTTGCGATGAATCGTAACAACGCTGAACATCGAGATCAAGCAGAAAGAGGAAAGGAAGGCGTCTCCCCCCCTCAACAGCCTGGCCGCCTTTCCCCGCACCACTTTCCCGACATGGTCCCTTAAACGATCGAAATATGCGCGGCATAAAGGAGCCTCACCTGTTTGCCGCGCAAGAGTTTCATCTTGAAAGCCGCACTCCAATAAGCGCGGCTGTCTTTTTTTTTAATGCAGTTTCTGAAAAACGGCGCTCGCATCGTTTTTTATTTATTTATTTTTTTTCGCGCGTGCAATAGCGTACGTTGCTGCTCCTGTGCATGCGTTTAAAAATGCTCTCCCCGTCGCTCATTTTCTGTATGTGTGCGTCACTTTGGGCCAGCGCGAGGGGTTCGGCAACCTTGACCCCGCGCCGACGCTGTGGCAGCGAACGAAGGCGCATCGCCCCGAGCGCCATCTGCCGAAAGAAATAGCTGGCCCCAACCCCACCCAGCTAGCTTACACGCCGCCCATCTGAGACACTCGAATAAGTAAATGAACAAGGCGCACCGCGCTGCCGCGAAGGGGTTCTGCTTTTGAACGGCACGCCGGATTCCCATCGGCGTCTCCCACGAAAGGTGACGAAGAAGACAAAAAAGCACCGAGCAAGAAAAGGTGGAATAAAGCGCCCGCTCTCTCGCAAGGGAGGGCTCTGCATAGAACGTCGTAAGTGTGAGAAGCAAAAGCAAACAACAGACGCAAACGGGAAAGAAAGGCGTACCTGCAACGAAAGCTCCGCGACCCCTCCCGGCCCGGGTTCTCACACAAACCCCAGCAATGATGCAAGGATGCTCTCGTGAGCGCATGCAAAGAAATGGGGAGTGGGCCAAGAAATGATGCCGCCATTCGCTTACTGCGGACAGGAATGGGATAGTTGGGTGAGGGGGAGAGAGAAAGACGAAGGTGGACTATATATTCCACTTGTGCCTACAGGACAGGCCGTAGCTCCAACGGCCGGTGCGCATGGATGCTTGGAATTTCACGACGCTCGCATCGCCGTATTTTCGCGACGACTAGGGAAGTGGCAGCGCAGTGCCTCGCATTTTCCCCACTGACTCTCTGTCCCTTCTTTCCTGCAGCAAGCTTCTCTACAAGCGTGACGCATTAAAAACTGCTATTTTTTGCCATCTGACTCAACAGAAATTTCATCGCACGAGCTCTCCGTGACTTCCTGGAAGCGGAAACCGTTATACGTACAAAGTGGCGCATTTGACGGATCAGCCGTCGACATAAAAAGACAAGCTTTGACGAGCATACAGGCAGGCATACGGGAAAGAGCGCAATTACTCACGGAGGAAGCAAGGTGAATCGGAAGGCAAGCGCAGATAAATAAAAATCAGCGTAAAAGGCATACGTAACATGAGTGGGCATCTGTGCAGTGACCCTTCGCTATACTTACAATTCCCATATAAGAAACGGTACTTGATAAGGTACTCGTTCTAGCAGTTTTATTTATCTAATCCTGGATGTCAGAAAGAAGAGCAGAATTCTGATTCTCGCACCTCTATCCGGCGGCTTACACGGGCACATCGGGCCATTCGGCGAGGGCTAATTAGCTAAATAATAGAGAACATGTGTAGTAAGAAAGGTGACCAAGGTGACAAAATTGCGAAAGGCGACAACGAGTTTTGATTAATTGCATTCAAAATATTTGTCAAAGGGGCCCTGCAACACTTTTCCAAGTAATCATCGAATGGCTTTAGTGAAGTAGTTTATTGCCTCAAGAATCGACTGCCGCCATCTTTTTTTAGAATCCGTCGAGTACGAGCGGAGTTACAGGAATTTGTCGCACGCTTCAAGCGTTTTCTCTCTCCTTTCGTACTAGCGAGCGCTCTGAAAGCTACGCAGGAGGGGGGAAGGGTGCTGACAATGGGCAAGAAGCTACATCCGTTTGTCAGCGCGCGTCATGACCTTGAGCACTTTATTTTCCTTTTTCTTTCTTCGAACACACGGCTTACTTTAAGTGCGATCGCGAGCGAGCGCGCGGGCAAGTGGCGGCATCCCACGGCGCCCACAGTAACTATGCAGCTCACGATGCTCAAATAAACCAATGACCGTGGACTTTGTGTTTATAGCGTGGTCATTTGGGTTTATCGCATCATTTGTCGAGAGAAGAGCGGGCGATTTCTAGCTGACTCTGAGAATCAGTTGTAAGTTCCAGGCCGCGTGCTGCGCTATAAGGTTTGGCTCACATGTTCTCGGGAGCCTCGACTACCGATTGGCAGCGTTTTCTGAGCCCGCTGAAAAAGTGTTGCAGGGCCCCTTTATAGCTCGAGGCCAGCCTGATGCAGCATTTCTTCACAATATATTACGTATATAGGAACAGACGTAATATCACGCCCAAGCAGCTCGAGACAGGTGTACCGGCACTGCTGAGCTTCGTCGCACGCGCTAGTCCATAAGACGACCAAGGTAACACTTCCTGTCGGTCTGTGCAGACGAGGCAGCTCAGCCCATGATCATGCTTTAAAAATGAGCCTTCTAGAGCGTTTGTCTCTGCATAGGTTCGGTCAGAATAACTGTTGACAAGTCTTTTGCGTGGCCTATGCACCTGCATCCACACACAACCGATGCGCTACAGTAGCAGCGCGCTGCCTTTACGCTAGAAGCCGCTCAGCGATGGCCGGCAGTGAAGGGACTTTAGCTGGCAGCAGTTCTGTGGGTTCTAGGGCACAGGTGAAGTAAAATTGTGGATCGCATCACATCCGACTGCGATACACCTCGGCGTGACTTCGGATGAGTGTTGTCAGCTGCCGCTGGCCCCTACGCCACACCTACGTCAGAGGACAAAGCCATCTGCCGCATGCCCTGCCCTGCCTTGCCCTGCCCCGCCACGCCACGCCCTGTCCTGTCCTGCCGTCCTAGCCTTGCCCCACGTCCCTGCCCGGCTGCCAAACCACCTGCTTGCACGGTCTACCAGCCCTGCCCTAACTATCCGCCTGCCTGCCAGCACTTCCCGACTATCCCTATACCCTCTGTACCTACATGCCTGCCTTCCTGCCCCCTACACTTCTCTACCCGGCCTGCCTGCACTTCCTACCTACCCTGCCAACTCTGCCTGCCTGCCAGCACTGCATGCCTCCGTGTCACTTCTTGTGTTCGTCTCGTTCGCGCGTTATTAGATGCGAAGTATCTTAAGGCCGAGCTCAATCCGGTGGTGTGCGGCGTGACCACCCTTACTGCACATGCGCATACCCTCTCCACTCACCCTCTCCCCTTCCCCTCTCCACTTTCCCTCTCCCCTTCCTCTCAATCTAAATTCGGGTACGTTTCAATGTCATTTGACAAGTTGTCTCGCACTGCGTATTGATCGGTCTTCTCAGCGGGCAAATGCCGCTGCTTCTGTTTCTTTATTCAGCGCATTCGTGTCGTTCGGTGCTCACACAAAACGTTAGCAAATGCGATGCCTGTTTTCAATGCTCCTTAATTATCGTTCCCTTTGCATTCCAGTGAACTTGCCGCTCTCTGTCATCAACAAAGTCATAGACCAAAGCTTCACCACTTCGAGATTGCTGGTGGAAGAAGAACCAGTCTACGAGACCGAGCATGTAGCAGCATGCGACGCCTAGAAAAAGGAAGAAAATACAGTAACGTTTGCCGGACTTGTTCTGCAAACGTCGGCTGTGAACTAGGACCCACATGAACTTGAAATAGCGGTGAATAAAATAGAAGTTATTGCAGCAACCAGCAGCCGCAAAACAGGATAGTAATTATTTGGCGTGTACCCCAGCAATTTTGGCAGCAGTGTCGTGTCCAACGCCAACAGGGTGGCATCTTTTCCACGTAAATAAATAAGGCTCCAAGAAAATAGATCGGGTTGGCCGGTGGGCCGATCACGGAGGCAATGCAAAATTTATGTAGCTTATGAAGCAATGCATGCCTCATCAAATGGGAAGGTTGCCCATCGGCGGCGTCAACACAAGTGATGCAAAAAATAATCGTCACGTGATGGTGCCACCATATGACGTCATCATGACGTCACAGATCGCCAAAATATGTAGCGTCATTATGACGTCACATAATGTGACGTCACATGATGACGCATTCATACGTCATGGTCGCTTTGCATTGCCTCCGTGATCGGTCACGGGGGCCGTGCAAAACCGCGTTAGGTGCAGAACGCTTTTGGAGGGGGGCGCGGGAGAATCAGTACATCGACTGACAAGAAGAAGATGGCTTTCGCCTTCTAGTCATCTTTAACGAATGCATAAGGGACCCTGTGAGTTTTTTTGTTTTTTTTTAAATTTAACGTATCTAAACAATGACTTGCGCATCTGCAGCCGATTTTGTGGACGCTGAGCACGGGGTCGACGATCAAGAGGTTGCATTGGAGGGTTCTGAGATGGCATCGCACGTGGTAAAAGGTAGCGCTTTTACCATCCTGTGGCAGATAAGCATCATTTGCCGGCGGGAAGCGCGCGCGAGCCATCGTCTCAGTGCGCGCTGTCTGCTACTCACCGAACATCGAAGGCCCGACGCAGTAACAAGTCTTCGTCGCGGAAGAGCTTGTTGCACACAAGACTCGTAGCAGATGGCTACTTGCCGGTTCTTAGCTTTACAACCGATGCTTCACGCTGTTTCTTGTCCCGCGGGTGCAGGCTGACACTGGGCTCCTTTGCGTAAGCGCGGCACTGCGGCACCGAGCGGTAGAGCCCCATGTTCGTCGCCTTCGGAGGCAGCCACTCGATTACAATGGTTTCAATTGAGTAGAAAATGAGAGAAAACTTCCGAATTTGAACAGACCGCAGCGCATGTGGGACTTGAAACTCGTTTTCAAAGCACGCGGCAGCGCTCCACAAGCAGCCGACGCGGCCGCTGAGACCACGTGATCCTGCCAAGCACGTCACGCCGACGGTGGCGCCGGTATTTCCAGTGGTGGGCCTCGAGGCCAATAGCAACTAACTCGAAAGAACAAGTTCACGAGAGAGCGATAAAACCAGTGGTGATGTATTAAATCAACACGCTTCGAAGTAGACCTTTTGGAAAGTAGCTGATATGACTGAGCTAAGATGAATGTAGTGTCGAGAGAGGAGGCCGTGTCGAGCGCATCTTATATAGGAGCGGTCAAAGTTGCTGGAACGTTTACAACGGCTCAAAAGAGGCAACGGACACGCGTGGGTTTGACCGTGCAAAGAAAAGAGAGGAAAGATACGTCGACACGAACGCAATTACGACTGATTCTTGTGACAAGAGGAAATCGGGTTGGCATGACAGCAGGTGAAAAGATAGTGTCGAAGAAAGTTTTAAACACAAAGACGCTGAAGGGGTAACGTGCGACTTCTACCAAATATTCGTGGAAGAAAATAGAAAGAGCAACCGCATGATGAATGGTACACATCTCACAATAAAAGTAGGCACACACAGGGCGCATCACCCTGTGTGTGTCTTTTTCTTTTGCCCTTTTGTCTAGTCCCTCGCAGCGCGAATACGCCATGAAGTCAATCCTCAAGCGCACGCATATATGTTTTTTGGGTGTTTTATTTTGTTTCTTTTTACAATACGGACATTTTTAAAGATCGCCTGTAACGGTTAACACATTGTAGTCCTTCAGCTCGATTAGTACGAGTGGCAGATATTAATTGCGCCACAAATCCAGATACATAATTGTCTAATTAACAAGACTATTAATTAGGGTTATACTTCTCTACTTTGCGGTGCATATTGCAATTGACGCATTGTAGCCGCTCAGCTTGCAAGGCACATACAAATGACATGAAATCTGGGGGTGGCTTAGGCATGCATATATGCACTGTCAAACTTGTTGTAAGGGTGCAATGCTGTTCCAGTTAATTTTTTTCGCAAAACCTTGTTTGCGCACTGAAGCACGAAAGTTACTGAAACGCCCTTGTATTTTGTCGGCCACTTTGGGATTGAATATATCTAAACTATAGTGTCATCTTCAAAATTCGTTTGAAGTGAATACGCCTTGCGAATTCACGGGCTACAATTCGTAAACTGTAACAAGTACATTAAAGTTATTAATAAACGTTAATTATTTATTCTATAATTAGCCCGTTTGTGTTTGTATTTCTCATGTAACGACCGCAATTATGCTATCTGTCACATGATTTTTTTTCAATTATCTATTGTTAAAAAAATACGTGTTATAGGTGTAAATTCAGATTCTAAAAAACACACTTGTTTCAAGTTTTCGGCCGAGAATCTTCGAGATAAAGTTGCGTTTCTCAACATGCATGGATTTGCTGAAATATCGATAGAGTTTCTAGTAGCGCTTATCTTCGTTCCACTGTACACACACACACACACACACACACACACACACACACACACGCACACACACACACACATATATATATATATATATATATATATATGTGTGTGTGTGTGTGTTGTAGCGGCGCCCTCGTCTGCGTTTCGCAACATGTGACAATATGCATATCCATACTCTTATACCATCGAAGCTTCTTTCTAGGAATCAAGGGGCCCTCATTTGTGCCAGTAGCGTAAAACGTGCGTTCAAGCGTCTGTTTGTTCATTATATTGTTTCACGCAAGTTCGAATGTACTTCAATGCTTCAGTAAGACTTAACTTCTATAGTAGCTGTGTGTTTTGGGTACGGTGCGTAAATTTTCAACAACTGCACGTCCACCACAAAGGAATACGAGCAGCGCTGCCGCCGCCTGGTGATGCTAAAAGGAACTTGCTTCTGCGCGGCCAAACGGAACACGTTTGAAAGCGGTGCGCGAGGCCTTCGTAGCCAGAATCAAGGCGCTTTGGCGACCGGTAGTGATGTTTTGGCTTGTTGAAGTAAGATTACAGCAAAATCATTCAGGCGAACAGGTTCTAATATATTTGAAGTGCAGGTTTAGTAGTACAGGGGGTAATTAAATATTATTCAATTAAACTCTATGCATACACAGGTCCAGCAATCTGGGACATCGACAACTGCGGCAAAGTCGACCCTAAGGGGAAGCACTCGGCGTAATGGGGAGCGTTCTTTAAAAATTGATTACTCAGGAATGCCTTATTTTTCGCAAATTGCACTTAAAGGGACACTAAACAGCAAAACGATTTTTCTCGCATTAGTAAAGTAGTGTTCCACGATACCAAAAACACCACGCTTGCTGCGAGAAGACACTTAATAAGCGAGAAAACGCGCAAAAAGAAAATACAGGTGGCGACGCCACCTTGGAATTCCCGCACCATTTGCCGTGACGTCACATATTTTTGACGGCGCCTGCTTGGCCCTACGTAGTTCCTAATCGGTTAAATCGAAGTACATTGTCCTCTGAGGGGGCCAGAGACTTGACATAACGAGTTTGTGGAAATTTCGTCGAGCCAGTGGCGCCAAAATACGTTAAATGCTCTTTGAAACCGTTTACGTCACGAATTACAAAGTTCGGAGCGAAATTCGAAAATGAAACTTATTTGAACTTGGTTTTCTCCTCTAATAATAAACCTATGGTGGTGAAATAAACTACACAAGAGTTATCCGAGCACACTTTATCAATCTAAACCAATTCATTGTTGTCCCTTTAAGGCACTTAACACTGACAACGTTCTTATGCTGTACATCGCGATTAGTTTTTATTCGCCGGCTGGATTATTTTCCCGAGACACTTTCGTGGATCCATTGAAAATGCATGTGGTGAGTTTTCAAAAGTTAATTGTAGTGCAACGATCATTTATTCGCTAATCGCACTCTAGTGCCGTGTACAGTAGGGCAACCTTTCTATGTGCTTGCAATTTGGTATGATTGCACTGGCTGGAATTTTTTCCCGAAGAGTTTTTCTAAAGCCTACTGCGGAAAAGCAGCCCTACAGGGATAAAAAAATTGCCTGTCGCTAAATCGACGAGAAAGTGCATGTTGGTCACGTTAAAACTCAGGAAAAGTCTACAAATGTGATGCACATTAACACGCTGGCGTATAGGAAATTGGTAATAGTAATAAATCATAATAAACAATCTATTTATTTGATATTTATGGGGGCAAGCTCTTAGTGTATCTTAGTGTATAGTATAGATGTATAGTATAGATGGTATTTCAAGGTATACAGTTACGATAAGACGATAGATCAAATTTCATATAATGGATTTCTATTGTTCATTGGTATCGATGATTACTAATAAAGGTTAATTATCATCAATCAATTATGTACAACCTAGTGTTCAGTGGTGTAAAACGAAAAGTATCCGAAATGGCAATGTAGCTTTTTAATAATAACACAGATATTTATATTTATTTAGTAATCATGGCCATCCTCATCATATCTATCTATCTATCTATCTATCTATCTATCTATCTATCTATCTATCTATCTATCTATCTATCTATCTATCTATCTATCTATCTATCTATCTATCTATCTATCTATCTATCTATCTATCTATCTATCTATCTATCTATCTATCTATCTATCTATCTATCAAGCCGCCAAGACTTTGTGCTCTCCTGGCCGTTTCGTTAATCGGATGTATACCAAAATTGGTGTGGCATCACATGATTGCATGACGAACATACATGACAGGTCATAAGATGAAAATCATGACATGCATATCATGAACGGTATGATTTACATGCCACGGTCTTAGTCCTCTCGCTGTCGTTTCGTTAATTTAATGTATACCAAAATTGGTAAGGTGTGACAAGAGTGTATGAGGAACATAATTGACTGGTCGTAACGCGCAAGTCATGACATGCATGTCATGTACAGCATGATTTACAAGACACGGTGGTGGGGCGCTCGCGGCAGTGTCATTAAATGGATATATGCCAAAATTGGTATGGCGTGGCATGACTGTATGACGAACATAAATGACAGGTCTTAACAAATGTACGGCATGTCTTACATGCCACGCTCATGGTGTGTTCGTCAGCTTGATATATATTAAAAATGATATTGCGCGACGTGACTGTACGACGAACATAAATGACAAGTATTAACATAAAAATTATGACATGTATGCCATGTATGGCAAGATTTACATGCCACACTCATGGTATGCTCACGCCGGTTTCATTCACTGGATATATATAAAATTTGATATGGCGTGACATGACTGTAAGAGGAACATAAATGATAGGTGTTAGCATGCAAATTATGACACGCATGTTATGTACGGCACAGTGGCGTAGCCAGGAATTTTGTTCGGGGGGGCTCACGTTGCAGCGCGACCTCCTCATTGAATTTTTAGAACGACTATGTATATGAATAAGATTTATTTATTTATTTATTTATTTATTTATTTATTTATTTATTTATTTATTTATTTATTTATTTATTTATTAAATGCGAAGCATTTCTTAGCGAACTTCTGCGAGTTTGAGCGTATCTATCTATCTATCTATCTATCTAGCCGCCTACGACTTCGTGCTCTCCTGGCCGTTTAGTTAATCAGATGTATACCAAAATTGGTATGGAATAACATGACCGTATTACGAACATAAATGACAGGTCATAACATGAAAATCATGACATGCATGTCATGAACAGCATGATTTACAATCCACGGCCTTGGGGCTCTTGCGGCCATTCCGTTAATTTCATATATACCAAAACTGGTATGACGTGAAAAGAGTTCATGGCGAACATAATGACAGGTCCTAACGTGCAAATCATTACACGCATGTCATGTGCGGCATGATTTACATGACATGGTCTCGGGGCGCTCGCGGCCGTTTAAATGAATGGATATATACGAAAACTGGTATGACGAGACATTTCGACATGACGAACATAACTGACACATGGTAACATGAAAATCATGACACTTGTGTCATGCACGTCATGATTTACATGCCACGCTCATGACGCACTCGCGGCCGTTTCGCTAGGTTGATACACACCAAAATTGGTATTGCGCGATGTGACTGTATGAAGAACATGAATAACAGGTGGTAACATGAAAACCATGACATGCATGTCATGATTTACATGCCACGCTCATGGTGCACTCGCGGACGTTTCACTAGCTTGATATACACCAAAATTGGTATTGTGCGATGTGACTGTATGACGAACGTAAATGACAGGTCCTAGCATGCGAATTACGTTATGCATGTCATGTACGGTATGATTTCCATGACACTGTTATGGTGCGCTTCCGGCCGTTTAGATAACTGGATATATACCAAAATTGGTATGGCATGACAGGAGTGCGTGATGAACATATTTGACCGGTCATGCAGTGTATATACCAGAATATACGTTTCATTGGCATGGTATATATCACATTGTGCATGCACGCGTACATGGCAAACATGCGATATATGGTGAACTAGATGCCATGGCATGAATGATTTCATTCGGCTCAAAAATAAACAAAGCGATGTATGCAGCTCTTTGCTGGCTGCTTCGCATTACATCGATTCCCACAGTGCGTGGGATCTGCCGGATTTTTTATTTATTATTTATTTATTTATTTATTTATTTATTTATTTATTTATTTATTTATTTATTTATTTATTTATTTATTATATCCTCAAAGGTCCCGTATGGGACTTTACATGAGGGGTGGGCGTCATAAAATGGCGGTATCGATGAAGGTGTATGTTAGGATGTGGTTGAGTCTGCTTACTGGATGGCATTTTTGAAGCGCGCAAAATCGCGGATGACTGCTGCTTCGTTCGGAAGGTCATTCCAGTCTCGGGCGGTGCGCAAAAAGAAGGACTGCTGAAATGAGGTGGTGTGGGCACGTGGCGGAATCACAGCATTCGGATGACTTGTGCGATGACCTCGATGGACCGGCTGGATGAGGTGGTTGTCGCGCGGGGTTGAATAAAAGAATCTGTGAAAAAGGCAGAGACCTGCAATACGACGACGAAGAGGGAGGGTAGAAAGATTTAACTGGGATTTGAGGGCGGAGACGCTCGAGTAGCGGGAATAATCTGAAACAATGAATCTGGTTGCTCTGTTCTGTACTAACTCAAGTATTTCGATATGATTAGTTTGGTGGGGGCCAAAGACAGCAGATGCATACTCAAGTTTTGGTCTGACAATGGTTTTATAAGCGAGTAGTTTAACGGAAGGTGGTGCCATGGAAAGGTTACGGCGTATGTACCCGAGAGCGCGGTTAGCGGAGTGAATTATGTGATTTATATGGTCGCCCCAAGATAGGTCACTCGAAAGATGGACACCCAGGTATTTAATCGAGTCAGTAGCAGCTATATGACAGTTGTTGATTGTGTAAGTAGTCGGCGTGTGGTTTCGGCGACGATGGAAAGAAATTAGTAATGTTTTTTTCGCATTAAGGGACATCAACCAGGTGGTACACCACTGCTGAATACGTGAGAGGTCATGCTGTAGAGGGGAGACATCGGTGGGGTTATTTATAGCGCGGTAGAGGACACAATCATCAGCAAAAAATCCGGCAGATCCCACGCACTGTGGGAATCGATGTAATGCGAAGCAGCCAGCAAAGAGCTGCCTACATATGCGAAGCAGCCAGCAAAGAGCTGCCTACATCGCTTTGTTTATTTTTGAGCCGAATGAAATCATTCATGCCATGGCATCTAGTTCACCATATATCGCATGTTTGCCATGCACGCGTGCATGCACAATGTGATATATACCATGCCAATGAAACGTATATTCTGGTATATACATTGCATGACCGGTCAATTATGTTCATCACGCACTCCTGTCATGCCATACCAATTTTGGTATATATCCAGTTATCTAAACGGCCGGAAGCGCACCATAACAGTGTCATGGAAATCATACCGTACATGACATGCATAACGTAATTCGCATGCTAGGACCTGTCATTTACGTTCGTCATACAGTCACATCGCACAATACCAATTTTGGTGTATATCAAGCTAGTGAAACGTCCGCGAGTGCACCATGAGCGTGGCATGTAAATCATGACATGCATGTCATGGTTTTCATGTTACCACCTGTTACTCATATTCTTGATACAGTCACATCGCGCAATACCAATTTTGGTGCATATCAATCTAGCGAAACGGCCGCGAGCGCACCATGAGCGTGCCATGTAAATCATGTCGTACATGACACGCGTGTCATGATTTTCATGTTACCACCTCTAATTTACGTTCGTCATACAGTCGCGTCGTGCAATACCAATTTTGGTGTATATCGAGCCCGCGAAACGGCCGCGAATGCACCATGATCGTGGCATGTAAATCATGACATACACGACATGCATGTCATGGTTTTCATGTTACCACCTGTTATTAATGTTCTTCATACAGTCACACCGCGCAATACCAATTTTGGTGTATATCAACCTAGCGAAACGGCCGCGAGTGCGTCATGAGCGTGGCATGTAAATTATGTCATGCATGACACGCGTGTCATGATTTTCATGTTACTACCTCTAATTTACGTTCGTCATACAGTCACGTCGCGCAATATCAATTTTGGTGTATATCAAGCCAGCGAAACGGCCGCGAATGCACCATGAGCGTGGCATGTAAATCATGACATACATGACATGCATATCATGGTTTTCATGTTACCACCTGTTATTCATGTTCTTCATGCTGTCACATCGCACAATACCAACTTTGGTGTATATCAAGCCAGCGAAACGGCCGCGAATGCACCATGAGCGTGGCATGTAAATCATGACATACATGACATGCATGTCATGGTTTTCATGTTACCACCTGTTATTCATGTTCTTCATACAGTCACATCGCGCAATACCAATTTTGGTGTGTATCAACCTAGCGAAACGGCCGCGAGTGCGTCATGAGCGTGGCATGTAAATCATGACGTGCATGACACAAGTGTCATGATTTTCATGTTACCATGTGTCAGTTATGTTCGTCATGTCGAAATGTCTCGTCATACCAGTTTTCGTATATATCCATTCATTTAAACGGCCGCGAGCGCCCCGAGACCATGTCATGTAAATCATGCCGCACATGACATGCGTGTAATGATTTGCACGTTAGGACCTGTCATTATGTTCGCCATGAACTCTTTTCACGTCATACCAGTTTTGGTATATATGAAATTAACGGAATGGCCGCAAGAGCCCCAAGGCCGTGGATTGTAAATCATGCTGTTCATGACATGCATGTCATGATTTTCATGTTATGACCTGTCATTTATGTTCGTAATACGGTCATGTTATTCCATACCAATTTTGATATACATCCGATTAACGAAACGGCCAGGAGAGCACGAAGTCGTAGGCGGCTAGATAGATAGATACGCTCAAACTCGCAGAAGTTCGCTAAGAAATGCTTCGCATTTAAAAGACGGATGTTAGATTCAACGGAAAGCGGAATATCGTTAATGTATATTAGGAATATAAGAGGCCCTAGGACGGTACCCTGGGGCACGCCGGACAAGACACGGGAGAGGTCGGAGGAGTGATCATTAACATGCACGAATTGTTTACGGTTTGTTAGGAATGCTTTAATCCAGTTAAAAACATGCCGATGAAGGTTTAGACGCGAGGTTTTTAGAAGGAGACGGGAGTGGGGTACCTTATCGAAGGCTTTTTCGAAATCTAAGAACAGTGTGTCAATTGGGATGTTACAGTCCATATGAAGGTGAATGTCGTGCAGGAATAATGTTAGTTGGGTCTCGCATGAGTGATCTTTACGAAATCCATGTTGGTTTGGGTGAAAGAAGTTTACGGATGATAAAAATGTAGCAACATGAGAAAAGATGACGTGTTTCATGATCTTTGAACAAACACGTGAGCGAGATTGGTCGGTAATTACCTGCAAATGAGCGGTCACCTTTCTTGGCGACCGGAATGACCTTTCCATTTCTCCAGTCTAATGGGACTTCACCTGTGTCGAGTGACTGCTGAAAAATGATTGACAATATGGAACTGCATACATGTTTTGTATTATTCAGAATTTTGGCGTTTATGCCATCTATACCGCATGACGAAGAGTTCTTTAATTGGTTAATAACTTTTACAAAGCAAAATGCGGAAAATCAGGAAGTTCGTTGTTAGGTTCGTTAGTAAAGACGGGACAAAATGCAGAGTTGACGGATGGAACGTCGCAATCGGCAACGGGGGATCCAGAAGTGTCACAAAGAGAGACTATGGTTTTGTCGTCCGGTTTCATAATTTTCCAAAAAAAGGCGTGGGTATGTACATGTATTACCATGCACATACATTGTCACTGGTATTACCATTAACATGTTATACTAGTGACAATTTGTATTAGATGTTGCAAATCACTTCTTGAATGCTGCCCTCTGTTAAGAACGAGTAAGAAATGTGTTTTTTTCGTAAAAATATTATGTTGGCATGCCCGCAAAATCTTTCCAGGAATAACTGTCTTCAACCATTTCAATATTTTTTTTCTGTGTGTAACAGGTACGGCAAATATCACGTAAACTTCGAAACTGCATCAGTTTTGAACTGAAGAAGCGCCTGATAACAAAAAAAAAAATGAACTCCACAAAATAACCAGGACGAGATCAAATATTTTAATGTAGATTGTTTACGCAAAATGTTCATCTTTTTGCACAAATGATGCGGCCAGAGAAAACAAGAATGGGAAAGTACGCCTCGAATATGGGCAAAACATAAGTCACCGGAAACAGTGCGCAGTATGCTTACGCAAAACTTCACAAATGTACATTTAAATATGCAATCAATAAACGGAACTAAGCAATGATCACTATACATAATGCCCAACTGATATGTCCTTGGGCCATGCTGCTGTCTCGGACGCACCATGTGGACAGAACTATAAAGGAAGAGCGCAGAAATAACGAAAGAAACTATTTCAAAACTGTTTTAAAAGTGCGAACCACTATTGTGCACTCAATATAAAAGGAAGGTTGCCGCTTATAGTTTAAAAAGCAATGAAGAACAAAAACGACAAATGAAAGTAACAAACAATGCTGCTAGTACGGCTTCGCAATAGTTGAATTTGTTTGGTAACGCCGCGTATGCCGACCTCTCAGTGAACAAGGTGAAGCTGTCGATTGGCTGGTAATGTCCACCTGATGCTCGTATTCTTATGTTCATATTAGGTCACAGTGTTAACTGCTAAAAGGTACAAAATCCTCACGGCTTTAAAAGGTGGTGAACAATAATATTGAGTCAGAATTACGGGCTCATTGACCTGAACTCTGGAACAGCAGTGCCTTTTCCTTTCGTTTGCGCTGATTTTTGTCCTGCTCGGTATCAAAGGACAACGTTGACCCGGCGAGGTAGCTTAGCGAAACGGTCAATGACTTCCGACACGCTGATGTCGACATTTCTGTGGGCGTACAGAAGTGCCTGGCCAACCATGCGTTCCTCAGACATCGTGGAGCGTAAGTAGTTCTTAAGTAACCTCATGCTTGAAAACGTTCTCTCTGCGCTGGCTGTGGTCACTGGAAGGGTGACTAGAATCCGGAGTAGCTTGTACACAATCGCATAGAACCTGCTGTCGCAATGAGAGAGGGAATCGGTTCCAGTACCGGGGCGCTGGTTTGCTGCTTTGTTCGCCCACTTTGTCCACCATAGTCGCAGTTCTCCAAAACCAGCCCTCGTTTCGACGTCATGCCCAAAAACGGTCAGGAGATTTTCTGCTCCTTTCTCCCGATCATCTTGCATTGGTGGTATTGCGGATGGTACAATTATTGAAAAGTCCTTTAGAAGTGCCCTGTGCTTTTCGAACCGTTGGTTTAACTGGGCTAGTACGTGGTCCATGAACGGAATGAACAGGGTTCTGCGAAAATATTCTTCCGCGCTTTCGAATGCATTGCTCACAAGGTTTTGCTTCCGGACACCGGCTCGACGGCTGGTGATCTCCATATTCAGTTTTTCTGCCAATACCTGCACTTGTGCAAATATTTTTGAGAATGAAGCATTCGTGTTCTTGCGGTCACTTTCAATTGTCTGCTGTACCACTTCTATGTCGTCAACGGCAGCGCTCATGTCGATACTCCTCGTCTGCAGCTTCTTGGACAGTGGCAAAGTAAGTGCTAACACGTGCTCCGCCACATGCAGGCTTACAAGGAACGCTGGTGACAAGAGTGCCAACATTAGACTGTTTGCCTGCACTGGACTTTCGCCATTTTCGTTAAACTTAATCTCCTCTAGTGCTGCGCTCAAAGAGGCTCACAAATGAAAGCACTGCATCGTGCTTCTCGGCCCAGCTCGTTTCGCATAGTCCCAAAAGGTGCTGCCTTGTAGACTCAGGACAGCTCAAACTTATCATTTTTCCCAAAACGTGTGAGCGGCTAGAAGATTTACAGAAAAAGACTGACGTCGCCTTCAGAGCCCCAAAACAGTTTCGGATGTCTGTGATGGAGCATGCCGCACACACAACTGCGCAGTGAGTACATAGAGTGCGGCTGGATGTTTCTCATGAACAGCAGCTTGAACACCATTCGTTTTGCCGGCCATCGAACTTGCACCATCGTAGCCTTGACCACAGAGATGCTGCATGTTAATTCCCATTTCTATAAGAAACCTTATGATGGTGTCGGCGAGGGCCCGGCCATTTGGTCGTGAATTGGCACAAAGCCTATAAGAACACTTCTTCGATTCCGTTCGCATCCTTATTAAGGTACCTTGCACAAACAGTAAGCTGCTTGATACCAGCAACATCCGTCGTTTCGTCAGTAAGTACGGAGAAGCAGCCTGCAGCGTTTACTTTTGCGACTAGGCTTTCCTTGATGATTGCAGCAGAGATTTCTATAATGTGGTTTTGTACATCTGGACTAAAATATGAGGCCTTATTTGGGCAATTTTCCAAATGCTTTTTTAGATCTGTGTCGCCACAATCCGTGCGCATGCGAAGCAGCTCTCTGAAGTTGCTGTATTTGTAGAGGAGGCTGTGCTCGAATCCATGGGACCACTGTCTCTACGTCCACGGAGAGCCACACCTTACCGCCCGCAAAAGAGAACTGTCTCAACAATAGGCTGTAAATTCCTTCGGGCCTCTCTTATTTGAATTTGCCTGCCATGGTCCAGTTGATCAACAACACTGGGCACACATCCTGAGAAGGTTTGAAGAAAACTATCGGCTACCAGATGAGCGTCAGTGTGATATTTAGTGACTTCATGTGCACCGAAGACTTCGAGGGCGTGCTTCCACTTTTGAAATGGCTTGGATACGAGGGCCTTAGTGCGCGGATGTTGGCCCTTGCCAATCTCACTTCTGCTAAAAAGGACACACACTCGGCAAAACGCACCCTCTCGAAGCGCTGAGTAGCTAAGCCATCGGTACCTTCCCAGCCAAGCCACGTAAACCTTCGTTTCTGCTTAAAATCGTTCATAGACTTAAACATATAGCATGGCAGAGGAATTCAAGGAGTAGCTAGCAGTTGATGTTTTGTGTCATCATCCACTTTTGAGCCATCTGTGTAGAGCCCGGTATCAAACTTGCTTCTGCTAGCATTTTGAGGGTCAGAAAAAGATAAATAATTCAACAAATGATAATCAGGCTGAAGCCCAATAAATCCCACCACCCGGGTGACGCCGCTGGTTGATGGTGTATGAGAGCACAAAAAATTTCGGGAAGGGGGGGGGGGGGCTGAAGCGCCATAACCCCCCCCCCCTGGCTACGCCCCTGGTACGGCATGACTTATATGCCACGCTCATCGTGCGCTCGCGGCCGTTTCGCTAGCTTGATATATACCGAAATCGGTATTGCGCGGCGTGACTGTATGATGAGCTTACGTGACAAGTAATATCATAAAAATCACGACATGTATGCCTTATACGGCATGATTTACATGCCACGCTCATGGTGTACTCACGGCCGTTTCAATCACTGGATATATACCAATATTGATGTCGCATGACATGACTGTATAAAGAACATAAACGACAGGTCCTAATATGCAAATTATGACATGCATATCATGTACGCCATGACTTTCATGCCGCGCTTATGATGCACCTGACGAATGTACCGCCCGTCGAAACATCAGCCAATTACTGGTATGAGGCCCTTACTAAGGCGAAAGCCTTAGATGTCTCATCAAACGCGAAAATTGACCGCCGGCGTCTTCGAGATTTGTGACATGTGACGATACTTCGCGAGACCGGCGTCGGCGTCGAAGGATGCAAAAAAAGTAATATAAGTGGGTCCAGAGTCACGTGATACTCATGTGAATATGCGTGTGGACTTGCGTGTCTGTATGTGTACGTGCAGTCGGCGTACCAAAAGTCACATAGTGAATTTACAGCGCGAAAAACGAGAGACAAAAGAAGAAATACTACACAGGACAAGCGCTGTAAATTCACTAGCTGTAAATTCACTATGAACGCTTACCAACTAGCCCGGCTTAGCACTCTTTCAAAAGTCACATGACCTCAGTATAACATGACGTCATCATGAGTCACAGATCGCCAGATTTTGAGACGTCGTAGTGGCGACATCGAAGGACACCGTCGCTTGGTCAAGGCAGGCCGATCACGGAAGCTCTGCAAAACCTTGTGAGGAGCAGAAAGCTTGCAATGCTTCCGATCCTGGAGGCATGTGCAAAACCACCTTAAAGGGAAGCTGAAGTGGTTTTAGAATTCGGTAAAACTTTGTTGTTAACAAGGACCAACATTATTGTCGACGATGGCGTGACTTTTTTCCGCTGCTGTGGCAGCAGGAGCTCTAAAATACACAAAAGAAAAGTTCTTGCTCCGCCCACGCGAACGCGCCGAAAGTGTGGGCGGCGTGAAAACGAACTAACCGGAACTACCTCATGGTCGATAGCTTTGGCGGAGCCGCGCAGCACTGCCCTTTCTTCAACCGTGGCCTACGTGACTAGTTCCGGCTGCGAGCGTTAATGGAACTGATCGCAAGGTCATGCTTTAACAGTTATGATGTTACCGATGACAAGCACGCCGAAGATGACGTCACCGCGTTCACTCAGCATCTCAAGAAGCCCTGCGGTTTCAGCCGCTGTTTTTTTTTTTTGCCAATAAATGCTATTTGCGTTCACTTCTGTGAATGCTTACATTGGTTTTCGAATTCAGCAGGGATCAAACTATGATTACACACTCTAAAGTCATTTTTTTAAGTGCTTCAGCTTCCCTTTAAGTTCGGAAAGCAATTTAATGTGGCGGGGGAAAGGAGGATCAGCATGTCGACTGAGAAGAAAAAGAACAAGAAAATGGCTTTCGCCTTCGAGTCGTCTTAGGCGATCGCGTAAGGGTCCCTCCGAGTTTATCCTGTTCGGACAACCTCTATAGCATATCTATTCGGTGGCTTCGACTACGGTGTCCCTCATTGTCACAAGTTCAGTCATGCGATACTACCAATAAGCATTTCACAAAATTCAGAGGGCAGTACTCACATTTATTAGCCCGAAGTTGCCGACATGGGTAACTGGGGGGGCAAAAAGATACGACCCGTTGAACACAACCACGCATATATGCTTCGTCGTTAATGCGGGGGTGTCACGCACCAAGCTTCGTCGAAACTAAGCTTGTGAATGTTCTATGACAAGCATAACTTAGTTATGAGCATAGCATGCACGCGTGAACTGCAGATTACGGATGCTATTGCTTCGCGATGAGGTATTACAGACATCACGGCGGATGTTTATCCCGCCCCTCTAATCTTGCTTCCGCTCCCTAGGCTGCCTTCTGGCACTGCTGTTGCACGTGAAATGTTTCAATGCAGTGCATTTTACTTCGCCGGATACGAGTGAAGCAATTTATTCTCATGGTATCAGTGATTTAACGCGATAGCGTTAAAGAGCCCGTTTCGCAGAAATTCCGGTGTCGGCGTCGGTGACGGCGCTGCTGGTTGTGAGCGAAAAATCATCATCTTGTCCGTGACCGAAAAATCGAGAGAGACGCAAATAAAATGATAATAAAAAAAATTACGCCATATCCACGAAGTGAACGATGTTAGAGGAGCTTGCTCGGATATGATCGGGTGAACCATGAATCCTCCGTACAAATTCCTCTATCTTCTTATGGGTGATTCCACGAGAGATCGAACATGCCTGTCCGGTCGCATTTTTTGTTTTGCCCGGGTTTTTTATATGTTATGTGGGCACATTCAAAGTGCACGGAACTGAAAATTTTATTTCCAAGAGACGCTCCCAGCGCGCCAAAAAAATATTTGAAGGTGGCGGCGCGGGCCTCCTGTTTTTGCTCACTGCAATGTTTTGGGATTTCACGGCCGAATTTAGCGCGAACTATAAATGATGTGTCGAAAATTTTTTTTGCTGGTTTTAATACGCATTACTGTGAATTACATCCATGCTTTTTTATGCCGTCCTCAAAAACAAAAAAAATGTAAAAAAAAATGGCAAACACGGCCGAAATCAAAAAAGGGTTCTAAGTTCGAGGCGCCTTGGCGCCTTTGCTACTTCAAACAGAAACTTGAAAACAATGTCAACTATAGAAAAGAGCCCTTGCAACGTTTATATGGAATTTCATTTTCCTACGGGCAGCGCAAAAGAAGAAGAAAATAGTTAAAGAAGCGAGTTTTTTTCAAAAAAGTACATTTTCAAAAAATAAAATAAAATAAAAACTCCGGTCTCAATTTTGAATACAATTTTTTATCGAAGAGCGCTTATGTCAGTGAACACACGGTTTTAATATCATATGTCCTCATTTGCTTTGTTTACGAGATATAACTGGCCAAAATGACCCTTGCTGTGTGTGCTCACTTCAGTGCGACTGATGGTTGTTATTAGCTTGCATTGTACGTAAATCCCAGTTTTAATTATTCTGCTGCAGCAAAACCTTGCTCTAGTGGCTTTTCGTCAAGAAAAATGTGTTCTCAGATTTTATTTGTGCCTAGCGTGTGCAAAAGTGGGCTGCTGCCGCCCTCTAAATGGCTAACGTCTAAACAGTTTGCAGCCTACAACCATCGCCTACAATCATCAGAGTAAAGATGGGCGGACCTGTTCAAGATGTCAATCGCATCTTCTTCCTGAAGGAATGCCTGGTCTACCTCATCGCGGTTAGATGTAGACAGGTTTTCCTTGAGGAGCGTAAAGCAATGCAAGCAGACTTCGGAAGTGTCGCGAAGATCCTCAGCCTATGACAGTAGCTTCTGGAGGTAGGCAACAACAAAAAGAGCAAAGAAAAAAAATTGCGCAACGAAAACGTTTTCCTCAGCAATCTTCTTTTTGTGAACGCGTAAATAATCGGCACAGAACAATCGAACGTAGTCATGGGCCGCGCGCATCGCGTGTAGTGAACAGCTAGACATAGAGCAAGTCGAAACGTTTATACTGAACGGCGCCGCACAAATTATCTCACATCTGCGCAGCTGTCATGAGTGCCTTTCCAGAACTGCTCACGGTTTAACATTTTATGGCTATAAGGGTGTCTAACCGCTTTGGGCTGTAATATTAATTTGTAGGCCACACTCATTGTCAAAACTAAGGGTAATGTCGGTCTGCATGGCGCCACCAATGACCTCTGCTGTCCTCGACGTGGGAAAGCACTTTAGTAAAGTGGCAACAAAACATCGTAGATTGGGCAGCCTCGGCCACTCATGGCTTAATCATGCCGTACCTCACGTTTTCTGGCTGTTGAAACGCTGAGGTAAGGTCGAGATGATAAAGGAAGACGTCATCTGCGACGCTGAAAACATGTGATAGCGGGAAGTGAAATAAACGGCTCCGAAATCATTGAGCTAACTTCTTACAAATGTTGTTTAGGCACAGTGTGCGTCGAATGGGGAAGATGGTTAGAGCGTACAATGCACGCAATGGAAGGGAAGCAAGCATGCAGTGAGAAAATTACTGCATAACAGCGCGCCTGCTGATTGTGGCATTTAGTTACAGATTAATTAGCCTTCGCTGCACGCAGATGCTTTATTCTGTGTGCAAGGAGAGTCTTGACAAAGTGACCTAAACCATGTGTTCGCGGAGTCTCGCGTGCTTCTGATTAGCCAATACCGGCGGGGTATAAGTTGAGGTTGTAAGCTGCAAACTGCGTACGCGTTAGGCCTTTAGAGAGCGGCAGCAGCCCACCCCCGCACACGCTAGACACAATTAAAGTTTGAGAATACATTTTTCTTGACGACAAGACACCACAGCAAAGTTTTACTGCAGGAAAATAATTAAAACTAGATTTACGTGCAATGCAAGCTGATGACGCACACACAACAAG
The DNA here is from genome assembly GCF_013339695.2 of Rhipicephalus sanguineus. NCBI lineage: Eukaryota > Metazoa > Arthropoda > Arachnida > Ixodida > Ixodidae > Rhipicephalus > Rhipicephalus sanguineus. Next base: position 229,914,845 of record NC_051176.1, read on the forward strand.
GGTAATTTTGGCCCGTTAAATCTCGTGAACAAAGCAAATGAGGACATACATATTAACATGGTGTTTTCACTGACATAAGCGCTCTTCGACAAAAAAATGTCGTCAAAATTGAGGCCTGAGTTTTTTCTTTATGTTTTGAAAATGTACTTTTTTGAAAAAAACTCGCTTCTTTAACTATTTTCTTCTTATTTTACGCTGCCTGTAGGAAAACGATCTTCCGCATAAATGTTGCAAAGGCTCCTTGAAATATTTGACACTGTTTTGAAGTTTCTGTGTGAAATAGGAAAGGCGCCAAGGCGCATCAAACTTAGCAAACTTTGTTGATTTGGACCGGGTTTGCCATTTTTTTTACATTTCTTTTGTTTTTGAGGACGGCATAAAACAGCATGGATGTAATTCACAGTAATGCGTATTAAAACCAGCAAAAAAAATTTTCGACACACCATTTATAGTTCGCGCTAAATTCGGCCGTGAAATCCGAAAACATTGCAGTGAGCAAAAACAGGAGGCCCGCGCCGTCACCTTCAAATATTTTTTTGGCGCGCTGGGAGCGTTTCTTGGAAATAAAATTTTCAGTTCCGTGCACTTTGAATGTGCCCACATAACATATAAAAAACCCAGGCAAAACAAAAATTGCGACCAGACAGGCATGTTCGATCTCTCGTGGAATCACCCAACGTGACCACGTTGTTAGATATATACACATTATATGCACAATGTTTATTAATTTACATTTTGATGCACTATATACACACTTACATTTTGATGGACTATATACACAATTTACACTTTGATGAACCATGTATACATTATATACACAAGTCTTCTGCTTCGCGGTCTCTCACCGCAGGGTATTGGCGGTGAGCCCCCACTCTGAGGCTGCCTTGCGAGCTCTCACCCTCGCTGCCTTCGCTTGTTCGGTGTTCATGCTGAGTAGCAGTAGCGAAGTGCGCGCCGTGAACAAGCGCTGTATAGAGTGCCTCGATGCGCGCGCCCCCGCTTAGAGTGGTGTCAGCTTTTGAAAGGGCAGATGCCGCCTCCTCGGCCTTGGCGGCAGCGTGGCCGCCATTTTGAACCCCGCGCCCGGTCACTTGTGCGTGGCGCGCGCGCTGTTTTTAGGTCGGTGCTCGTTTCCCTCCAGTTTTTATGCAATCGCTACCGTCACCATGACCGGGTGTTGCGTGCCGCAGTGCACCAATCATTCCTGAAACGCTGGGACCTGTATCGTTTTAGAAGATACGCGGTTTCTTTGGACAGTAAAAATCAAACGTTACAAGCGGCATCCGAAGAACACATTATGCACTGGCAGCGTAAGTTTCCCGCCGGTATTTCGAATGCACATGCAAGGATAAATTCTGCCGGTGTTAACCTTGCGTAATAAATGGACAGACTGATATCGGCTACATGCTTAAAATGCTTTGGTTCACGTGTGCATGAATCCTGCATTTTTCTTCGCAAACATTCTTTACTGCACTTGGTTGGTCCTTATCTGCCTTTGATTTTTGCTTTCGCTATTTTTGCGATTTAAAATGTATCGTGGAATATATTATGCGTGTTTGTCTGCAGATCAGATCCTTCTTTTTTCCTAATAATTATTATTTGTGAGAATTTACGTCCCAAGAACCCCGATATTATTATGAGAGGCGCCGTATATAGTGGAAAGCTCCCGAAATTTTGACCATATGTTGTACTTCAACGTACACCTAAATCTAAGTACGTGGGCCTCTGTCATTTCACCTCCATCGAAATGTGGCCGCTGCGGCCGGGATTCGATCCCGCAACCTTCGGGTCACCAGTCAAGCGCCATAACTAAAAGCACGCCGGGTTCTTGTTTTTTATATTCCTTTCCGTGTTTCAAGTACGCCTTCTGTGCTGCACATGTATGTATGTGTGCAGTTAAATGTTTTTTATCCTTCCCTGTTTCTGTGTTTCAAGGTTACATTTTTGCCCTGTCCTAAATAATTACGCAGTGCCTGTTTTTTTTAATCATTTACGATCACTTTGAATCGACCAGTGACAGTTGTGTTTTATTGTGTAATTTGAGTCTTATTTGTGTAATTGCTTCTGTCAGCGCAGCTTTAATGCACACAAATAAATGGCCGGTACACTGGATATTAACGCGCGCACGCACGCACGCACGCACGCACGCACGCACACACACGCACACACACACACACACACACACACACATTCAGTATTTTATTTCTTTGAGCAAGCATAATTTATTTATTAATAATGTAAGCCCTGAAGGCTCATACAGGGATGCGCATACAAACAGTTCTCGCGAAGCGTCTATACAAAGAAGACGCATGAAAACAACAAGAAGACGGGGAAGCATTGTGTACAGCAGACACGCCATGTCAGTAAAAAAATACAAGAAACAAAGTCAAGTTGTACAATGAGTACGTCATGGAAAACCAGTTAATGAAATAAAAACTCACAGGCTCCCTTATGCGTTCGCTTAAGACGGCTCGAAAGCGAAAGCCATCTTCTTCTCAGTTTTTTGCGCCCAAAGCGCGGTTTTGCATTGCCTCCAAGATCGGAGGCACCTCACCTAGTTGTGCACTGCCTCCGTGATCTGCCCACTTTTGACCAAGCTACGATGTCATGTGATAACGTCATCATATGACGTCACGTCAAAATTTGCGAAGCCGTGATGACGTCATATGGTGACGTCATCACGTGGCGATAATTTTTTGCATCCCTCGTCCCCGACGTCGTGGTATGCTGACGCCGTAGACGCGGGACGCCGACGGTGAAATTTCGCGTTTGATGAGGCATTTAAGGCTTTCGCCTTAAAAAATACGTCCTCGACTACTGACCCGAAAGTCACGGGTTCGATCCCGGCCGCGGCGGTTGCATTTAGGTGGAGGCGAAATGCTAGAGGCCCGTGTACTGTGCGATGTCAGTGCAGGTTAATGAACACCAGTTGGTCAAAATTCATGCAGCCCTCCACTACGGCGTGCCTCATAATCATATCATGGTTCTGGCAAGTAAAACCCCAGATTTTATTATGAATAAAATAGACAAATAAACGACGCCGTGCATATGCCGCACAAAGTGTAAAACAGTATTGGAAACACTCAATAATTTGGGCATGCGAGAAAACCTGCAGATACAGAGAAAGAAACTGCAGATACAAAAAGAAGAAGGAAAAACGCACTGATACTGCGCGCATGCAAAGTTTTACGGCATACTACTCAACAACGTATTCATCGTTTCGATAAGGACTCAAGGTGCAACTTGAGTGCCGATACAGTAGCGGTTACAGATTAAGAGCAAGAAATGTCAGCAATAATAATGATAAAGAAGCTTTCGTTTCATTTTAGCAGGATATTCGCACCATACTGACCCTCGGCCCTTTGTTCAATATATGTATGATGCCATTTATAATAAACGAGTAAATTGTTTGCAAACTTAGCAAAATGAGCCACCTTAATCGCGCTTAGGTAGCTTCGCAACACTTAATTGTGTGTATTCAGATACATATACTGCTGCTGCTGACACGTATACAAATACTTTAAACGATTATTTGTGTATTTGGAATGCAGAGCTTACGAGAAAATTAAGTAAGGCTTTAGAGTTTTTCGTTTCCGGCGTAAGGAAGAGGATTCGTTTTCAACATAACAGTCTACGTCTACATCCAATGCATAAGACATGCACAGGCCGTCAGCTTACATGAATTACATGCTTCCTTAATAAACATTTAGGCAAGAACAGCAATAAAAGCTGCCCAAGCTTCAAAAAAGAAAAGAAAAAGAGAAAGCTTACTAGCGTGCACTTATTTCCGGACGTATCCGCTCACCGCAAGCGCTTTGTGTAGCGCTTTTCGCATGCTGCCGAGCTGCGGCGGGATTCGCAATGGCGGCCGTCGTAGCAGACGACGCGCCTGTCCTCACCCTCAGCGGAGCGCGCGGGCATCAAGGCACCCTAGCGCTGTATATGGGCGCGGCCCTCTAGCGGTCACCTATCTAACTATAGCACGCGCCGAGTGTGCAGCGGAGTGTGCGACGACGCCTTAGCGGCGGCGCGCTTGAACCACCGGAGGTAGAGTGCCTTGATGCCCGCGCACTCCGCGCTCTAGCCAATCGAGTTTTTAAGCCGCCCCTATAGCTGCTGCTGCGTGTTACAAGCCGGGGATTCGGGACGTTTGACGCGTTAGCCGAGATGCACAGCAATATTGTTATTTTATTTGATGTGATTTATTCACGTGCGACGACGAGTGTATACCCGGTTACTCGAATGTTCCATGGAACACCACACATAGAATGCTACTGGAACAGGATATCAACTTTAATAGCGAAGCTGTTTAAGCTCGGAGCAAGGACGGTGTCGTAGACAGAAAACTCGGCGGGTATGCACCACAGAAAGCGGTCCTTCTAGAAAACTCTATGCTTCTCAGTACAATCTTTTTAGCGAAGGCAGATAGGGCTATCGAAAAAAAACCTTTTTGGCATAGCAGCTAAGGTTTTCCAACATGTAGACGTAGATAAACGACATTTCAACAGCAAAATTATTGAAATTATACTGAAGGTGTTCAGGGACCAAGATAAGCGACTTACCTTCACGTGTGACGACACCCAAGGACGACACTGCACAGCAGCGTGTCGGAACGGAACGAAAACCGAAAACGAAAAACGAAAAAAAAAAACGGTACCTTTGACCGGAACGAAAACGTAACTGAAACTTTATATATTATTTCGTTCCGGAGTGAAACCGAAATTGTTTCAATCGTTTTTTCGGTTCACGAGAAAACTTCGCAATCCGGAACAACTGAGCTCGTGCAATATGAGCATATCTCAGGGTACAGTATTAGTGGGTACCTCAGGCAGGAATTCCAAAGCAAAGATATGTTGAAATTGTGCGAAAAATGAGAACAGTGGCAACCATAGATGTTTATATTAACGCAAGTGGACTTTTGCGCGCCTGTCACGCAGGCCAAAGTGGAGAGGGCATTGTCGGCGCTGAAGTTTGTTACAGCTGATTTTGGCGCCAGAGTTGTCCGCTGCCGTCGGTGTCCGTGACCGCTATCGCGTGAAATAAGAAAAAAAAATTGAATGAGAAACAAATTTCTAGGATGGGATGGGATTTTAACGTGCGCTCTCTGCGTGGCAGTCGGGTCTTCCACCATAGTGCCACGCTGGTGCTTGTAACTCCTTCGCAAAAATACTCTATACAGGCGTCATGTCGGACAAGGAATCGTGTTAACATATGTAATATAGCGTAGCAGAAGAGCAAAATAACAACCAGTCATCACAGAATGCTAATAGCGCACAGTGTGCGGTTTAATGCTTCCCACTGCAGAGTTGCGGAGTTGCACCCCAGAATTGAAATGACTCCGAAATCATTCCACATTTTCAGAACCCGGAATGGAATGGGGACAACGCTTTGAGGAATGGAATGGGAATGGAATTAAGCGCCTTCTGCGCGCAATGTAATGGGAATGAAATAACGTCTTTTTCCGAAAATAGAGCACCTTTTCGTCTACATGCTGTTTTTCAAACTCCAAACGTTAGTAAGTCAGAGCCTCGAATTTAACAATAAAGCAGTATTTTTAAAATGGCTTGGCTGATTACAAGCACGGTACATTTATAAGCTACGCGCCTACTACAAACCGAGGCATAAGTTACAAACAAATGCACTACCCAGCAGTGTACAAACAAATGCATTATCCCAGCAGATACTGAAGGGAGAAGCATACTACCGCTGCGCGTTGGTTCGTACTGAACCCCCCCACGCACACACACGAAAGTGGCGGATACTCTATGCACAGTCTGATCTTTATCACATGAGCAGTTTGGTACCTGACACACGTAAATAACCTTTGTGACAAGGAAGACACTGCATACCTGCGCACAGGCGAACACAGAAAGTTCTCCTCACCCCATCCATGCTTGCGAGGCGCTCGACAAACGTCAGTGCTGACAAGCTGTGCGGCCCAGTGTTCCGTATTCGATGTAAAGGCCCAAGGTGCCAGAGAGGTACACTGTTCCAACTAATACCAGCAGATCTAGAGGGTTTTGTTCCCCATTAACCAAAGCTTAATTTTCTCCATATTCACGAACACTCCAGACGTGTAGCAAAACTGCTTAGTCTTCTTGAATACTACTTTTTTCATCATAAAAATACGCTATACCGTCATTGTAGCATTAAAACATTTGAGCTTAAACATTATTAAAACATCACCATTCCTTCAAACATGCTGACCATGCAAATACTATAGGTAGCGGAAGAACTGACCCTATGGGACTTAGTAGGGTGGTTGCATGAGATGTGTCACCAAGCTACTATCCCTCGACCTTGGTAACGTGTTTTGCCTACTTTTGCAGTTCTTAATGCGTCTGGTAGCATCAGCTTTATGGGGCGTTCATTCTTAACTCGATAAAACTATCAAAATGCCTTTCCTACGTTGAGGAATTACAGGAATGTAATTGAACTACCCGGCCATTCCGGGAGTGGGAATAGGCTAAGTTTTTTTTTTCATTCCGAGAAATTGAGAGGAATGGAACTGCGGCAAGTCCTAATTCCCCGGAATGGAACTGGAATGGTATGGAGGCTCCCATTCTGCAACACTGCTTCCCACCCACTGCAAAGTGCTCAGCCATAATTCTTCATCATCATCAGCCACAGGTCAAGGTGCTTATGCCTTACAGATGTGTAGCGAGTACAACGATTCTCCGAAAAATTACGAAAGATTGTATAGTGGGAACTTCTCTACTTCAGAAAAATTACGATGATTTATAGCGTAGTGGGCACCTTGCATGTGTACTTGTATTAGTTGCCCCAAGAGACTTTACAATGGACTCTACAAAGTCCACTCTTCCAGCTTTCGCTGTGACTGTGCCGCGTGTTCCGCGCAGGCCTGGCGATCCTTTTATCAGAACAGCGGTCTCGGACATCAGAGAATATACTCAATGACGTGCTGCTTCTGAGATCGTGCTCACTCCCTTGACACAAAGCACTGAGCCCACTAAAAACGTATTTATCTTTTGAGAAAATAAATACTATGACTTTAAAATTAATACTGCTTTGTGCAAGTAGGAATTCGTGGTACAGTTACTTCCGCTCCTCTGAAGAACATGTATTACCCTTGTCCCACTTTCCTAAGAGAAGGGCAAGTAACTACATCACAAATCCAATGTTTTTTATGATTACCTTAACTTCAAATTTTTGCATAAAAAACCATTATGAACCGTTACGGAACATTTTTTTTTCGTTCCGGAACAGAAACGGAACGGAACTTTTTGCGGTGGAACGAAACTAAAACCGAAACGAAAAACATTCCGTTCCGACACCCTGCTGTACAGTACCTGGACCTTTAATCATAGGCGTGCGCACGGAAGGAGGGGGGGTGAGAACAGGGGGGGGGGGGCAGTCCCTCCTAATCACCTGGGGGGGGGGGGGGAAAGGTCTGCCCCATATACGTTTACTCAGTGGACTCAGTCGGTCATGGCTACGCAGGTTTTTGACAATAATGGTGCCCGAAGGCCCCTAATGTTTCATTGCAAGTGCTGTTTACTTCCCAGCGTCATTCCCGGAAAGCCAGGGACCAAAGGCAGGACATCGTGAAAAGCATGTCATCGCTTCATTTTCATTTTTGTCGGGAATGAAAGCCAGGGACCAAAGGCAGGACATCGTGAAAAGCACGTCATCGCTTCATTTTCATTTTTGTCGGGAATGAAAGCCAGGGACCAAAGGCAGGACATCGTGAAAAGCATGTCATCGCTTCATTTTCATTTTTGTCGGGAATGAAGCCAGGGACCAAAGGCAGGACATCGTGAAAAGCACGTCATCGCTTCATTATCATTTTTGTCGGGAATGAAAGCCAGGGACCAAAGGCAGGACATCGTGAAAAGCATGTCATCGCTTCATTTTCATTTTTGTCGGGAATGAAAGCCAGGGACCAAAGGCAGGACATCGTGAAAAGCACGTCATCGCTTCATTTTCATTTTTGTCGGGAATGAAAGCCAGGGACCAAAGGCAGGACATCGTGAAAAGCATGTCATCGCTTCATTTTCATTTTTGTCGGGAATGAAAGCCAGGGACCAAAGGCAGGACATCGTGAAAAGCACGTCATCGCTTCATTTTCATTTTTGTCGGGAATGAAAGCCAGGGACCAAAGGCAGGACATCGTGAAAAGCATGTCATCCCTTCATTTTCATTTTTGTAGCGTTAGGTATACACTGGCCTAGCCGAGCCAGTTTCGCGCGGCTCCTCAAGAGCCGTGCTGCGCATGCACGAGGATCAGTGATGTCACACATCTGGCGCATCGGAGCCAGCACCTCCCGCGCACGACTCGCTGTCTCCGGTCTGCGCTTTCCTGAGGAGTGACGTCGTAGCCGAGGTATAGACATACTGGCGCCGGCGCGCGCGCAGCTATTCGCCTTCGCTGTGCAGTCGCCGTCTGACACTGCGCTGGAGCCGCTTGAAAGCGCCTCTGACTAGCGTTTGCCAGTGTGGTTTAGCCATGGAGAAGGAGAGCGCAAATGCTGCTCAACGGCGCAGAAGAGCGGAGAAGCTTAACTCATCGGATCCCGAAGAAGTAGCCTGGCAAAATAAATATACATGTGCCACATAATATGGATACCATGCGTGTGTGATTGAAGCAGCAGTAAGCATGATAATCAAGCTAATCCTAGACAATCAGGAAAGCTAACAACAATCAGCTGAACCTTTGCTAACGCTACGTTATCCTGGCATAGCCGAGCTAAGCCACTGCAATACTTTTCATCCATTGTGAAGCATGTTGTCTGTTGGACTCGACCAAAGGGTAGAGGGTGGGGGGCGCTGCGAAGAAACTTTGACCCCCCCCCCCCCCGATGGGGAACCCTGCGCACGCATATGCGTTAAGTTTCAGTTTATTTATTTTCGTAAAAAACATACATGCTTATTACATAAGTATACAGAAGAAGGCCAGGAGCACTTGGCTAAAGGGGGACCTCCATGTGTGCTAATGTACTAGTGTGTGTTATATGTACTCGTTTATGTACGTCTCAACTGACGTTTAGCCCCCCCCCCCCCCTGCTAAGGTACACTAACAGTATAAACCAAAATCGGCAAAAGCGTTGCTTATCTAATATTGGTCTGACCGTTCTAAGCAGCTCAAAAACGGTATCGTAAGTTCGTGTGTGAATCGTAGCGTCCATGAACAAGAAAGACTGCGAGAGTCAGATTACACTGACGCAGCGATAGTGACAACCAGAGAAACAGTGCTGGAAATTGTAAGAGCGGATGGGAAATTAGAGCTCACAGGAAAAAGCGACAGTAGGCAGTTTTAGAATAGGGTACGCAAAGCTTTGCGTTAGCGTTTGTCGCCTCTGCGCATGCGTCGTACGCTGTCCTCTTGGGAACCACGTTAAGTGACGAACATAGCGTATCGTACCCAACGAACGCTTTCTCTGCGTACCCTATTCTAAAACCGCCGAACAGACCGTTTGCAGAGACATCCCTATATTCCTAACGTGTCCCACCGATTTAAGAAAGTGGAGGCACGGCACAATGGAAATGTTTTTGTTTTTTTCTGCCATGAGCAAGCTAAAGCAAATTTGGACAAGAATTCAATCTCGCAAAAAAAAAAAAAAGGAAGAATAGAAAGCACGAGGGAATGCACCACGAAACGTGGCCTTCAGCTTGTGTCTTGTGTCAAGAGGGTTTAGTGCACCAGATCATTTTACTTGTGGGAAAGTTTACGAGGACGAGACTGGCCGATTTTTGAACATTAGACTGCGCTAGCGCCATATTTTACTTAAAGGGCCCCTCACCAGGTGACATAACGAATTTTAGTTAGACATTGCAAGTTGTTGCGAGCCCAATAAGGAGCATTATGCCACAAGAATTTTTCTAATCGGTCCGTTAGAAGCCGAGAAAAACAATAATTTGTAGCGGTGCGAAACCATGATGCGAGGAGGCGCGCTGCAAACCCTTGCCGCTAGCCCCGTGTAGCCTTCGCAAGCCAAATCCCTTCCCTGCCCTCCTCGGCACGCGAGCAGGAGGATCATATAACGCCTACGCATGAACACGTCATGCGCACACAATGTCACGAGCGCATGACGTGCCCGAACCAGCCCGAGCCCCCGAGACGCGAGCGGTGTTGTGGCGGCGTTCTTTGCGCTTCATCTCTGCAAGTTATGCCGAATGCGCCCTCGCCGATTACTTGGCTTACAACCTATTACTAAGCACGAAAGCTCAGTTGTACGGACGCGAGACTAGCAGTGTGCCACATGAACATCTAGTTAGACGTGGGAGGATAAGTGAGCCTAATGAGCGCTGGAACGCGGTGGAAAATTAGTTTCGTTGTAAGGGGTGGCGTCTGCACGATGCGCAAAGCGCGAGAACACGAACGCGTGCGAAACGGAGGTAGATTAGTCTCGAATCTCGCTGCGATTCGCAGTAAAAATTAAAAAAGACAACGCACACATTCCGTTTGTGTGTTTTATTATTACTCTCAAGTTTTATATTCATCTATTCAAGCAACAAATTACACAAACCATACGTCGTGTCAAACATTTGTCGCAGTGTCACGTGCTACTGTTGGCGACGTCAGAGCACAGTCGTCTACGTAGAGGACCGACGTCACAGCACTACCATCTACGTAGGGCCATTCTCTCATGTACGTCATCCCCTCATTCTCTGGGCGCGCGGCCGCGAGAAGGGCAAGCAGCGTTCAGCTTGAAATTTGACCCATTTCTGCGGCGCGTAGCGTTGCAAATTTTGGCAGACGTGATCGTGAACGCTTAGTGTATACATTGCACTCGCCAGCTCAAAATTGTCAAACCTGGTGAGGGGCCCTTTAAAATATAAGTGGTCCGTCATCCAATTTAGCTTTGCATTGCCGGCAGTGTGGTGGTAAGCCTCTGCTGGAGCAAACGACTGTTCTATACCGCCACAAGGAACAATTATCATGTGAGATAACAAAAGCTGGCTGTGTCCAGATAAGAACGAACACGAGCTTTTGGTCACCGTTCCCGATATTGATGAAATTTGCTCTAGGCGCAACTTATACACCCAAAGCAATGATTTCGCAGTTAATTGGCGAAAAAAAAATTCGTGCGCTTAAAATTATATAAAAATTCTGGCCACAAAAAACACTTTTTCGCCAGTTTTGCCATTTCTAAACTTCAATCGCACCGAGTGAAAAAAAAAAAAAGCGGTGCACTCCTTGGTCACAATATTTATTCCTATCAAAGGAAGAAGTGAAATTCAACCTTATGCTTCATATATACATTCTGTCTCAACACTTTTGAGGGACAAAATCACTAACATAATAATCTGCGCAAAATATTTGTATTTCAGAAATCTATGGCTCTGGACAAGTTAAAGACATGATATTACTCGGTACATATTGACTTCGATGCCTGAGCTTTCTTTTCTTAAAAAAAAAAAAGAACTTACCTCAAGTGCTACATCAGCAAGAAACAGTGGAGCAGCGGTTCTCTTGTGTTTCCCTTGTGATTTTCTGAGACGTCTTGTGATTTTTGTAGGTGCGTGTGTGCGCTTTCGTTATTTGTAGATTATAGATGCACGGGAAAAGGACGTGTGACAGCCCCTGCCACGCGCCCTCCTGCTACAGTCACTTTAGGCCCTGTTCACGCTCGAGCCGCCTTTCCCCGCTTCACTGTGCGACTACCACTTCGTCGGTTATGATGATGATGATGATGATTTGATGTTCCCTTTTTAACGGACGGGTGTAGTGGCACTGGCAACCGAGGCAGTTACGCCATCTATGGGTGTATCTGGGAACCGACTTTTGCGGCACGACTCTAGGCCCTATTCATGCTCGAGCCGCGCCCTTCCCCGTATCACTGTGCGACTACCGCTTCGTCGGTTGATGATGATGATGATGATGATTTGATGCTGTTCCCTTCTTAACGGACGGGTGTAGTGGCACCCTGGCAACCGAGGCAGTTACGCCATCTACGGGTGTATCTGGGAACCAGTTTTTTGTGGGACGACTCTAGGCCCTACTCACGCTTAAAGTCCCTAGATTTTTCCCTGTTCTTTCTTAAGTACCGACAACCATTGAAGCGCCGTCAACGAATCTCATTGGCTAACGCTCGTTTTCGGTAGCCATGTTCTTCCTAACGCTTTTCCAGCACCCTGTCAAACGCGATCCCCCATTCACTAATGACAGGGGGTTGATGGGAGGAGAAAGGCGCGTCGCGTTAGCATATTGTCCGCTGAAAGATACGTGGCTAATGTACTTAGATGCGCATGGCTTTGTAAATCTTCCAAGTTAGGAAGAAAATGGCGTCGAACGCCAGCTGCGCGTGAAAGAGGGCCGGGAAAGGAGGCAGTTGTCGGTACTTAAGTAAAAAGGAAAAATCTAGGGACTTTACTCACGCTCGAGCCGCCCTTCCCCGTTTCATTGTGCGGCTACCGCTTCGTCCGCGACCGAAGCAGTTACGCCATCTCTGGGTGTATCTGGGAACCGGTTTTTTCGTGACGACTCTAGGCCCTATTCACGCTCGAGCCGCCCTTCCCCGTCTCACTGTGCGACTACCGCTTCGTCGGTTGATGATGATGATGATTTGATGCTGTTCCCTTCTTAACGGACGGGTGTAGTGGCACCCTGGCAACCTAGAGTCACTGGAAAATTTTTCCAGTGACTCTATGGCAACCGAGGCAGTTACGCCATCTATGAGTGTATCTGGGAACCAGTTTTTGCGGGACGACTCTACCGGGGGGTCCAAGAGGCCCTGGTGGCCCGCGCAAGGACCGGGGCGCAAGCCAATGGGATCCCGGACTAGGGACTCCACCCATTCAGCAATATGTATAATAAAGTTTTTCATCATCATCATCATCTAGGCCCTACTCACGCTCGAGCCGCCCTTCCCCGTTTCATTGTGCGGCTACCGCTTCGTCCGCGACCGAAGCAGTTACGCCATCTGTGGGTGTATCTGGGAACCGTTTTTTGCGGGACGACTCTGGGCCCTATTCACGCTTGAGCCGCCCTTCCCCGCCTCACTGTGCGACTACCGCTTCGTCGGTTGATGATTATGATGATGATTTGATGCTGTTCCCTCTTTAACGGACGGGTGTAGTGGCGCCCTGACAACGGAGGCAGTTACGCCATCTACGGGTGTATCTGGGAACCGGTTTGTGCGGGACGACTCTAGGCCCTATTCACGCTCGAGCCGCCCTTCCCCGTTTCATTGTGTGGCTAGCGCTTCGTCCGCGACCAATGAAGTTACGCCATCTATGGGTGCATCTGGGAACCGGAGCGTGACATGCGACGCGGGCACTGATCTGTCGTCAGGCCCAGCGCTAAAACAGCTCCGTTGTTAAAATTTCGCAGTTTTCACGCCCATCGTTATACTTCAAGATTGTGCTGAAACGTGTGGCTTGCCAAAAACGCCGAAGTTTGAATATAGTTTTCTCAGAAGGAAAGGTCATTTTTAATCATCTTTTAAAATCTCTCTGCTTGAATTCAGTGACGCTGTCTACGATTCTGCGTTAAAAAAAAGAAAACGTTGCATTCTTTGAATTTAGTTGAGCTAATGCGGCCAAAATACGAAATAAGACTGTGAAATTCGTGACGTCACCTGCGGAGATTGTGGCGCTAGATTTGAGACTTTGACTTTGATTTGCTCTCGTATTAATAAACATATATGAAGGTTAAATTAACGGCAGCGGAGTTCTCAGAGTATAATTTATCGGTTAAACTGATTCATTGTTTCAAGAAACGCCATGGCGAATCATCAGGCTATATTCAGTGAATGAGGTTTAAAAACGACTCGATTTATTCAAAAATGTGTCTAATATTTTTTACTCCCACTGATGCACTGTGCTAATGTCGTTAAAGGCCAACTCCGGCGATTTTTTGGCCATGTCAAAGTAATGGTGCTTTTATGTTCCTGAGACGCTCCTGTTACGGGCCCGATAGCAGAAATACACGGCAAATTGGAGAATAATTTTAAATAAGGAAAAAAGCGCAACGCCGAAACCGAAACCCAACCGAGTGTACTGTCTACGTATGACGTAGACGTTGTTACGAACGAACCGGAAGTCGTGCAAGGCATGCCGGTCACGCCGGCGCGGAGTATGAAAACTGTGACAGCCGGGACGACCAGCGAAGCGCCGGCCAAACCAACGCTGTCTGTCGCCTTGTGCACAGCAGACGCTCGCTGTAGCGGCCTAAGCGCCGAAGTTAGCGGTGCCCTCGGCTGCGTCACTTCCGCCGCCTTGCCAACACCGACGTCACAGACGCAATGTTGCCAATAATTGTGGGAAGCCAGGAGGGCGTTTGCAGACAATCTTTAAAATTCATTTGCAAACAATCTGCGCATGTCTCAAGCCTGTAATTTGGCATAAATGACGGAAACGTGCAAAGGAACGTACCCAGCGAATTTCACTGAGATCCATCGACCTCGAAAAATCGCCGGAGTTGGCCTTTAAGCTGTTGGTACTTGAGTTTAACGGCGCTCCGCACGTACGTTGCTTCCTTATCATCGCATTTGATGGAACTGTAGACGCTAAATCGACAATTCCCTTTTGTCGTCCTGTTTGTGTTTTGCTGCGTACTGAGGCTATTATCATGTGCTCTTCAAAGTTTCTTTGCCTATAGCTACAGCCGCCGAACATTTTTTTTATTAATCCGTGTTTTCTTTTGCGGTCAATACATCGACAGAGAAGGAAAAGAAGATGGCTTTCGCCTTCTAGTCGTATTAGGCGAATGCATAAGGGACCCTGTGAGTTCTTTTTTTTTTTTTTCTGCGAACATGTTCGTATAGTTCCTGCATAATGACGAGTGCGCCGAGAGGCTGGTTGATGCATCGAAAAGTACTGTCGTAGCGGCTTCAGTACTAAGCAGTGTTGCGGAATGGGCGCCTCCATTCCATTCCAATTCCATTCCGGGGAATTATAACTTGCCGCAATTCCATTCCTTTCAATTCCTCGGAATGAAAAAACTTAGCCCATTCCCACTCCGGGAATGGCCGTGCAGTCCAATTCTATTCCTGTAATTCCTCAACGTAGGGAATCTTGATAGTTTTATCGAGCCCCATAAAGCTGGTGTCATCAGATGCATTAAGAACTGCAAAAGCACGCACAACACGTTACCGAGGTCGAGGGGCAGTAGCTTGGTGACATATATCTCGTGCAGTACAACTTTTACTATTTCCCATAGGGGCCGTTCTCCCGCTACCTATAGTATTTGCATGGTCAGCATGTTTGAACGAATGGTGATGTTTTAATATTGTTTAAGCTTAAATGTGTTAATGCTAAAATGACGACATAGCGTATTTTTTTGCTGACGAAAGTAGTGTTCAAGAAGACTAGGCGGTTTTGCCACGCGTCTGGAGCGGTCGTGAATATGGAGAAAACCAAGATGTGATTTATGAGGAACAAAACCCTCTAGATCTGCTTGTATTGGTTGGAACAGTGCACCGATCGGGCACCTTGTGCCTTTGCATCGAATACGGAACACTGGGCCGCACTGCTCGTCAGCACTCACGCCTGTCAAGCGCGATGCGGTACGCGCGCTTCGGCGCATGTGACGGACTTGTGCCCTACCAGTGGAGTGGATTGCTCGCCGATGGACACCTCTCGTGCTCTCGTTCTTCACACTGCCGGTCGGTAAGCTTACCCTATTCTTGCCGAGTGTTTGCGCCGCCGATCGGCGTGAGTCGCGACGCGGGGACGCGGTCCTTCGAGCGTACCATACGCCAGTGTTCTGTGACTGAGTGCGTGCAGTGCATCTGCATTTTCCCATTTTCCCCTGACAGCCCCCTTTTTTTTCACTGTTTTTTTTATTATCCCCGCTGTCAGGGAGCCACCCCAGCCGCGCAGCACCGCGCCGTGTGTACCGTGCGCGTAACATTACCGTGAACACTAGCTCGCACTTGTGCGATACTCGGGCGTTTGTTTTTGAGGTGCCACGCGTTTTTTTTTTTAACACTGTTTTTTTATATTCCGTGGCATTTCTGTTCGCCTGAGCTTCGCGAGAACTTGTCTAGTGCAGTGACTGAACCTTTGAGCAGCAGAGCGCCATGAGTGCTATGCGCGCATCCGACAGCCCGGCCGCCGAACCGCAGTTTTCGGCGCCCTCCAAGCCTGCCCCACGCGCCGGGCATCGCCGTTCGCACAGCCTGACAACAAACAGTCTCGTGCGGCACACCCTGCAAGTCACCCCAGAACAGCAGGCATACGTCAATGGGCTCATAGACAAGTGGGAAGCCAAGAATCCCCCCAAGCCCTTCAAGCCCTTCGAACTTCCCGCGGAGTTCGCAGTTCGCTTCAGCGCTCTATCCAACGCTGCTGCTGAACCACTGCTACCTCAGCGAGACGACCCTGGAGCTCCCGAACGAGCCGGCCCCTCGGAGGAGCACCGAAGCGTCGCACTGCCCCCCACCAACAGGGAAGAGCAGATGGACTCAACTGCTTCTCGCAAGCGCAGCCGCGAGGAGGTCAGCAGCGACGACGAGGAGGACGGACCTCGCAAGCAGTCGGCCACCTCTCCTGCCGATCCCGCGCCTTCCGACGAGGACAACGACCCCACACAGTGCACTGAGGAGACAGGGACAGAGGCCACAACACCTGCGAGCCTCGACGAAGCTGCCGCTGCTACAGTGACCTCCTCGGCGGCCCAAACTACTTCGGCGATCCCCTCCCCCGCCCTCTTCCCGTCAGGAGACACGCTGGTGGCCGATGCTGCTGGCCAGGGCAGCGGTAGCCCTCCTCCCGCTCCTGCGGCAGCTGAGACGCCGACAACCCCTCTCGATTCACTCTCGGCTGAAGCAGAGGCCATGGACGAGGCTACAGTTGACAACTGCACGCAGGAAACAACTCGGAAGACCACCCCAGCGACCGCAATGGCCTTTCTGAGGTCCCCAACGACAGGAGAACAGCCAGCATCCCGCAAGAGGAAGAAGGGCAGGAAGACAGCTCGGAAACAGCACACCCCTGCTGCTCCCCTGAGCACCTCGGCTGTCTCTTCCTCTGCGGGACCAAGTGCCCCTCCTGCTGATCCTGTCACCACTGGGAGACCACCAGCCCTGACCCCTGCGGTTACCAGCCCCCCTGAGAGCCAGCCAGACGAGGTGAGCTTCCAGGAGGTGAAGTCAAAGGCTGCACTGCGGCGCGCCAGGAAAATCACCACCGCTGCCCTGCCGGTGGACCCTGCTGTCGTGGGGACAGTGCTGTTCCGGCCCTCTGCTCCTGGCGGCTCATTTCGCGGCACTCCACGCCTGAGTATCGCGCAGGCGCTCCCATCGCACCCGGGTGTTGCTGACATCCGGGTGAATCACCACCGCAACATCGTGGCGGTGGACGCGACCTCTCAGGAGTGCCTCACTCTGCTCCTGGCCCTCACGGAGCTGCGGGGCATACCGGTCACTGCCAGGGAGCCCGCGGACCGCCACACCAGCATGGGGTTCATTCATGGCGTGGATGGAGACCCTGCAGAGGACACCCTGCTTCCTGGCCTCCAGTCTGCTGTTCCCGTGCTAGCAGCCACCAGGGAGGGCCACACGGTCACGCTGCGTTTTGGGGGCCCAGTTCCGCCGGAGCGGGTGGCGCTCTTCCGCGTACGCTACCCCGTGCGGCCAGCCAGGCCCCGACCGCTGCAGTGCAAGCAGTGTGGGCGGTATGGCCACGTACGGGAGGCGTGCCGCTGGCCGGACAGCTGCATCCGCTGCGGCCGGACCCACACAGCTGACGCGGACTGCCAGCGGCCCCGGTGCGTCAACTCTGGCGGCCCCCACTCGGCTGACACCCCACACTGTCCCAGGTGGCAGGAACAACGCCAGGTGGCCTCCATCATGGCGTCCTCCACCACTGCCCTCTCTAGGCGACTGGTTGCAGCGGCAGTGCGGGAGGAGACCAGGGAGGCTCGCACATATGCGAGTGCTGTGAAGGGGCACACCCTTCCTGCCCGGCCTGTTCCTGCTCCCCGCAACCGCCGTAAACCACCCCCTGTGGACCTGACTGCTGCAGCCGCCTTGGAGGCCCCACCTGCTGATGCTGCTCCCACGGCCCAGCCTGCTGTTGCTGCTGCTCTCGCAACACCCCCTACTGGGGCCACTGCTCCTGAGGCCCAGGCTGCTGTGGACCACGTCACCCAGATCGTCACTAGTCTGCTACTCACCCTGCAGGATGCGGAAGCCAAGCTTCCACACGATCACCCCTTCCGAGCCATCTGCCAGCTGGCAGCGGCCTTGCAGCAGCCCACGAGCCACCATGGCTAGTCCTCCTGCCAGGGCCCACCTCCGCCGCTGCCCGAGCATTCTACAGTGGAATGTAAACTCGCTGCGGGGGCGGAGAGACGATTTCTCCCTGCATCTCCAGCGGGAGGGCTTCGACGTGCTGGCTTTGCAGGAGGTCTACGCCCAGGCTGAGGAGGTGCGCCTGCCGGGGTACGTGGGCTACAGCAGCAGGACCAGGTGCACCCTGGATGCCTGCCACGCTGCCCCCTGCCTGGATGACTGCCACCCGCAGGGTACAGCCCGGTGCGCCGTCTACGTGAAGCGTGAGCTCCTACAGGCTGAGGTTCCGGTGGCCGACCTGGTCGGTGGTCCCTTCGAGTGCTGTGCCGTCCGTGTACGCCTCGAGGGGGGAGACACCACTGTGGCCAGTGTGTACGTCCGGCCAAACCAGCCTTGGGACCCCAGGTGCCTTCGGCAGCTGGCGAACAGGCTGGGGAAGGAGTTCGTGCTTTGCGGGGACGTCAACGCGCATCACCCGGCATGGGGCAGCCACCGGACCTGCCCAAGGGGCAGGGCACTCAGGGACACCTTGCAGCAGCTGGGCCTGCAGATTCTGAACACAGGGGTCAGTACTTTCATCCGTGGTGGGGGCCGGGCAGTCCAATCGGCCATCGACATCAGCGCCGCCACGGAGGGATGCCGCTACTCGTGGGCGCCGGCTCCGGACACCTGGGGTTCGGACCACCTGCCCCTCCTGCTGTCCCCCTTCCGAGGCAAGGCCCCCAGGGATCGGGAATACCAGGTGGTGGACTGGCGAGCCTACCGGCAGCTATTCAAGGAGGACACGAGTGGCAGGGACCTTATGCAGTTGGTGGTCGACAGCGCCAGGGCAGCAACCGTCGTCACCAAGGTCTCACAGGGGCAGCCCGTTCCGGACATCAGGCACCTGGCACTGAGGGCGGCGCGGCGGCGTGCAGAACGGCAGGCCTTGAGCAAGGGCCTATCCGAACTCTGAACCTGTTTCCGGAGGGTCGACGCCGTCTGCAGTCGCCACGCTCGCAGGCGCAGGAAGCAGGGATGGGTGAGCGTCTGCGTCACCATCGACAGCTCAAAGGATGGAGCCCGTGCCTGGCGCCTGCTGAAGTGCCTGCTGATGGTGCCCAGGGCTTACAACCAGGTGCTGTCCGTGGCTGTCCTCCTTGCCATTCCGGCCTCCGAGCTGGCCGAACGTCTGGCCGACCAGTTCGCCAGCAGACAGGTCGCCCAGCTAGCCACAACACCTCCTCCAGCCGCTCTCCCGTGTCCAGCCTCCTGCCATCATCCCGGATGGGTGGTTGCACAGGTCCAGGAACTGTGCAACGAACCCATCCGGATGCACGAGCTCGTGGCAGCCCTCGATCGATGCAAGCGACGCAGCGCCCCAGGAGCAGACGGCATTACCTTCCAAATGCTCCGCAACCTGGAGGAAGGAGGGCGTCAACGTCTCCTGGGGCTCTACAACGACGTCTGGAATACCGGGGAGCTCCCGGAGTCCTGGCGAACTGCGGTGGTGGCACCCATCCTGAAGCCCCGGAGGAAGGCCACGGCGCTCTCCTCATACAGGCCAGTATCGCTCACCTCAGCAGCGTGCAAGGTGCTGGAGAAGGTGGCACTGGAGAGAATGCAGTGGATCGCCGACCAACTGGATTTCTTCCCGGAGCAACAGACTGGCTTCAGGAGACACCGGTGCACTGCCGACTCCATTGCAGACGTCGTCGCCACCCTGGAGGATGCCAAGAGCTGCGGGGACGTGGCAATGCTGCTGCTGCTGGACGTGGAGAGCGCCTTCGACGGTCTCCCGCACGTTGTCGTCGAGGCGGCCATGGACCGGCTTGGCATCAGCGGGTGCCTCCGAGGCTTCGTGTGCGCCTTCCTGTCCGGGAGGACCTTCTGCGTCCGTGTTGGAGGGGTGACCAGCCAGCCTAGGGACATCACTACCGGTGTCCCACAAGGTTCTGTGCTAAGTCCATTTCTCTTCAACATGGCGCTGGCAGGACTTCCTGCCTCCCTCCCGACAGACACCAGGTTCCCGGCCCGCTGCTCCGTCTACGCTGATGACGTGGCACTGTGGGCAAGGGGACCAAGGCGGTCCATTCCTGCCATCAGGAGGTCACTGCAGGCAGCCCTGGATGCAGTGATCTCCTTCCTCGGAGGCATCGGCCTCAAAGTCTCTGCCACCAAGACCGAGGCCCTGCTGATCCATCCACTCGCTGCGGCACGGGTCTACGTGAAGCCACTGAGGGTCGGCAACCGCAGTCTCCCCTGGAGAAAGGAGGTGAGGTACCTGGGCCTCACTGTCGACCACCGGCTCACCTGGATCCCCGCTGCGAAGGCCGCCGCCACCAAGGTCCGACGAGTTCAAGGGGCCATCGGCAAACTTCAGCAGCGTGGCCGTGGATGCTCCACGAAGTGGGCGCTGCGGCTCAACCAGGCCGCGGCGTCCTCCGTGCTGCTGTATGCCCTGCCGCTGGTGAACCTGACGCCAGCCAGGAGATCCCTGCTGGAGGGACTGCACAGAGGAGCCGTGAGGACCATCCTAGGGCTCCCCAGGTGCTCCCCTGTTGCAGCGACGCTTGCCGAGGCGAGAGAGTGGCCCCTGACGCTACGCATGCTCCAGCGAGCGTTGGGGCACATCGACCGCCTCCACCGTGCCGCGGACGGTGCAGCCCTTCTGGAACGCTTGCGCAGCCTGCCAGGATCCAGGATGGGAGGCCTCCTCCCACTGTACCACCAGATGGTACCGGATCCACCAGCCCCTGTTGCCTCTCCGCCGCCACACCACCGGCCCCCTGAGGTGCACCTCCACCTGGCCGGGGCAACGAAGCGACGAACTCCTGCAGCAGCACTGCAGCAGGCAGCCTCCTGCAAGCTCCAGGAGCACTAGAGGGTCGGCTGCAGGTCTTCACGGATGGATCCGTGATGCCAGATGGGACTGCAGCGGCGGCTTGCGTCGTCCCTGCGCGGACCAGCAGCAGGCAGTGTAAGCTGCCTTTTCCGGCCAGTTCAACGGCGGCAGAGCTGGCCGGACTCCACCTGGCAGCTGACCTACTGGCAGAGGACATCCCATCAGAGCCTGTCGCCGTCCTCTGTGATAGCAAGGCAGCACTACAGATCCTGGCCAACCATCGAGACACCGGACTGACCGGAAGCCTCCCGGCGGCCAAGTACCGTGCCCTTGCTGCATCTGGTGCGTCCGTCTCCTTCCACTGGCTGCCCTCCCATGTGGGCATCGCTGGTAACGAGGAGGCAGACGCGCTTGCCAAGGCAGCACACCAGCCTGGCACCCCCATCACCCGGGCCGTCGCGGCTAGGGACTACACGCAGGCCCGTCTCAAGAAGCTCCTGGTCACGGTCCACCCAGACTCAAGGGTGGCCAGTGGACGAGGGCCAAAGCTGCTACCAGAGACGGGCCTCACCAGGAGAGATAGGTCTGCCCTGCTGTGCCTGCGGACCGGCTGTGTGTGGACCGCTGCCCGCCGACATGCGAAGGGTCTCTGCGCCTCCCCAGCCTGCAGCCGCTGCGGCGATCCTGAGACCCTCGAGCACCTCCTCTGTGCCTGTCCTGGCTTGGCACAGGAACGCTCGAGGGTCACTACGGCCTACCGGAGCCAGGGCCTACCTGCCTTCACACTCGAACACCTGCACTTCCCGTCGCGTCCCCACCTGCCAGCACTCCGGAGCCTGGTGGAGTTCCTGGACGAGACGGGAATAGCCGCCTACAGATGAGCCGGGAACTTGCCGCCCCTGCCCTTGCTGCCGTCTTCCCTGCTGCTCCGGCCACGGCGAACGAGACACAATCACATCCTACACACCACTATCCTCTTTCATTTCCCTTCCCCCCTCCCCCCAGACGCTGCGCCGTGCTCCCGACTGGGTTGCAGAAATAAGCGTCTCTTCCTCTACATAACCACAAACAACAACATTTCTTGTCGCAAAGGTTATTTACGTGTGTCAGGTACTAAACTGCTCGTGAGATAAATATCAGGCTGTGCATAGAGTATTCGCCATATTCGTGTGGGGGTATCGATGGGAACCAACGCGCAGGGATAATTGATCCCACCCCGGAGCAGTGGGAGTGCGGGCTGACCAGCTCTCGGCTCGAGACTCAGGAACGCCTGATCTCCAGGGCTAGAGCAGCAGCGGTCGCTCGCAGCTTTCTGAACTTAGAAGATGCCACCCACCTTTATTTTATTTTTATCAACTCAAACAAACGTTTCTACAACAACAACACGTCCGGCAAATGGTCACTAGCCTTTGGCAATCACGTCGTCATAAAAAGTGCCTAGGTGTGCTCGTGGTTCTTAAATGCTGCAATGAAGGTTGCAAACAGTGCAAGGTGCAAAAAGAAGCTTTATTTTGGTTTTATTCATCGTGCGTATTTCCGCACGACGGATACCAACAGCATAGAGCCGCGGTTACGCGAAGAATAGAGCAACACAGTCTATATAAGGACAGCATTGTTGTAGGCGCGTGGCCTATAAATGTACCGTGCTTGCAATCAGCCGAGCCATTTTTTTAAATACTGCTTTACTGTTAAATTTGAGGCTCTGACTTACTAATGTTTGAAGTTTGAAAAACAGCGCGTAAACGAAAACGTGCTCTATTTTCGGAAAAAGACGTAATTCCATTCCCATTCCATTCCGTGCAAAATGCGATTAATTCCATTCCCATTCCATTCCTCCAAGCATTTCCCCATTCCATTCCCATTCCATTCCGGGGTCTTGAAAATGTGGAATGATTCCGGAGTGGCAACTCCGCAACACTGGTACTAAGATAACTTTTTTTTTTAGTTGACTGCCTTTAAGCGCTTATCCCTTCTTGTGAAGCTTCATCCCCTCACAGGCTTCAGGAGCAAATGTGGAGGGGGGGAGCCGAAGACGTGAGGTGTGACAATGGGCTGGAGGAATGCACCCATGTTGTGTTGGGGCTTCAAAGCATTGGAACTCGACTAGTGACTACAGGAATGTACCTCACCTGGACGATCTTTGGATATCAGCGGAGTTTTTGTTTTCTTTCTTTTCTCTTTTTTCTTTTATTCAGGAAACACGTGTGTTTCGTAGGCCAAAGTATGTGCACGTGGGGTGTTGACGATTTTTTTTTCTTTTTTTATTTTTTTCTTTTTTCAAGAAACACGTGTTATTCTTATGTCAGTCAAAGTATGTGCACAAGCGTATTCGCGACTTTCGTAGGCCAAAGTATGCGCACGTGCGGTGTTGACGTTTTTTTTTTTTTCTCTCTCTCTCTCAAGAAACACGTCTTATTTATTCTTATGTCAGTCAAAGTATGTGCACAAGCGTATTCGCGACTTATTTCGGCAAATTTCTTACCTCTCTCCTTTTTTTTTTCTTTTCTTCTTTTTTTTCTTTTTTTTCTTTCTTTCTTCTGTATGTACTTTTCCTTAGCCTTTTTCTCTTTCTCTCGGCTCGGAGAACGATGATATAAAAGCGCACCGAAGCCTGGTAAATTTCATCCTGATGAAGATCGGTCTCCGATCGAAACGTCGACAAATAAACAGTTTTTTAGAAGCGTATACCTTTTTCCTAATATATATATATATATATATATATATATATATATATATATATATATATATATATATATATAATATATATATATATATATATATATATATATATATATATATATATATATATATATATATATATGGGTCATTCTATGCCAAATCATCCAGCGTTCTTCCGACCATCACAAATATGGCTGAAAAAATTTCCACGTTTTTCTTGAAGTTTGAAACTCTTCCTGCTCGTTTATTTCTGTTGCCAAAAATTTTCCCACCTATTTGTGAGAGTCTGTAGCTTTGCGCCGACTGAGCTAAAGGGCATCAAACAACAGTTTTTTTAAAGAACGTTTATGGGATGCACTCGATAAAATGGTATTTCCGGCAAGCTAGTGAAGTGATGTAACTGTAAAAATAATGACTTATTTATGTATATCGATTCTTCGAGGGCTTTTCGCACGAGCAAAATTGAATAAAGTTGCAAAGTTTGATGTTCTTTTCCAGCAACAAGGCAAACTCAAAGGGTAGAAATGAATTATATACTGGTAGCCTGTTCAACATATTACAAAAGAAAAATAATTTAGTCGCTGAAGGTATAGCAGATCGTCTGAAAAAAAATTGCGAATTTCACTTTTTTTTAGAAAAGCTCTGTATTCAGCGTCAAAAAACTTGCCTTGATGATCGGACTAAAAATATGCACGACACCTCATTTGAAAGCTCTATGTATTAGCTGAACATAGGCAAAGTTACAAAAGGGTATTATTTTTTTAAATTGAGAAATATTTTTTTGAAATTTTGTATCTCCACCAGCTTTTCGCCGACGTAACTCAAGCGGCATGAAGCACTCGCAAAGGCAATCTTTAGCCCATGCCCACTGGCCTGGGATGCAGACGTCAAACATGGTGCTGTCTGTAAAGCAACCCCATTTCCTTTTCCATTACTTTATAGACAGCAACATGTTTGACGTCTGCATCCCAGGTCAGTGGGCATGGGCTAAAGATTGCCTTTGCGAGTGCCGCGTGTGTTTTGCGCGCTCGTGAAAGTCGCTCTGACAGAAAGTTAGACGAAATGCCGCATGCATGTGATATTGCTGGATGCCCGAACGGTGCACAACGCCAGTGCTGCAGCAAGGAAACCGATGTGTCTTTTCACTGGGTGCCGCGGAATGAACCCTCTCGCTGAATTGTAGCCCAGCGTCGCGAGCCAATGTCTCGTTGTCAAGTTCTCCGTCCACATCCATCAGGGGCGTAGCCAGAATTTTTTTTCGGGGGGGGGGGGGGGGGGGGGGTTCAACCATACTTTATGTACGTTCGTGCGTGCGTTTGTATGTGTGCGTGTATATATACGCAAGCAAAACTGAAAAATTTCGGGGGGGGGGGGGGGTTGAACCCCCCCAACCCCCCCCTTGGCTACGCCCCTGACATCCATTGCGGCGATTGCGGCAAGCTTCGATGGCCGTTGTTGCTGCTGTGGGTCCCGCTACTTTCGCTCTGCTGCTACTAGTGTCAACGGCCGCGCAGTAAAGGCGGGCAACGTTGGGCACGGCAGCAGTGACGTATGAAAGTCGGATTTCAGGCGGGTGATTTGAAGTGCGCTAACGCGATGCGGACCACTAAAACGTGATTTTATTTCAAAATAAGCACTTCCTTGGCATAAACGTAGCACTACCAGGTTTCTGGACCGCTATTTCAACAATCAACGTCGACTTAATATTTGCCTTTAGTATCCCTTTAACCGATTAGGAACTACGTAGGCCCAAGCAGGCGCCGTCAAAAATATGTGACGTCACGGCAAATGGTGCGGGAACTCCAAGGTGGCGTCGCCACCTGAATTTTCTTTTTGCGCGTTTTCTCGCTTATTAAGCGTCTTCTCGCAGCAAGCGTGGTGTTTTTGGTATCGTGAGAGACTACTTTACTAATGCTAGAAAAATCGTTTTGCTCTTTAGTGTCCCTTTAAGAAGCTCAAAGAACCTTTATGCATACCCTTGACAGACAGCAAGTGGTGGCAAGTAACCGCATCCAGAGACTATTATGAAGCACGGCAAATTGCAATAAGCAACAGAGCTGTAGGTATGACCACTGCTGCAATCCCACACAACAGAATACAGAAACTTCAATTTCTAAAATTTTTATTAAATATTTTACACTTGTATAATTTTCTGATCAGTGAAAAGCATAAAAGGAAAGACCAGAGCAATTGCAATCAAGCTGAAAATGGTACAGAGCCTAATAAGGACTGTATCAGTCCTTTAAACATGAATAATTTTATTGAGCAAACAAAATATAGAACACCCACACATAAATCCAAACTACAAGTTACATTCCTTTTTTCATACAAGTAACATAACAACAACCCAGTGTTCTTCCAAACATCCCGCATTGCAAATTTTCTGCGCCCCATTCAGACAAAACTCACACAAATTTTTTAAAGCTCTATCTGAAACGAAGCACTAAGCTAAAATATAGTGCTTACAACATACAGGAACACAAAAAGCAACAATACACTTGAATGTGCCCCATGCTTAAAAATATGTAAAAAAAACATCACAATCCACTTGCACATCCAAAAAACTTTGCATTATCAAAAACATAGTAAAAGTTAAAGGATGCCTATGGTAAAACATGGGTGCTCTGATTGCAACAAAAACTGTTATAAAAAAATTGAGTATCACAGCACTACAAAATGGCATTTGGGTTGTAAAAACTCAAAGATCAGCACAATGTACAAATAACAGCAACAGATCCACATTGCTAGTTATGCAAAAGGTATTAGAAAGGTGTCCTCGTCCTCCCTTTTCTAATACATTCGTTCACAACGTTTCTACACAAAATGCTGCAACCTCAGTCAGCCACATAATTGTTTGCGAAGACTTCGCTTTGGCCACAGTTAACTCACACAATTCCACACTATAGGAAACAATGACCATGAGAGAGCTAATGACAGCAACCTTGTACTCAAACAGGAACCTCACAGACTGCAGCAAACAAAAGGGTGCTCTAAAATACCCACACATCTTGTCATTTCAAGAGGTACAAAATGCTCTTTCACATCATTTGATTTTCCTCTTACTTTTGTACTATTTGCATTTTCTCCTCTTCTTTTCTTTTATTGATAATGTGTGCTAAAGTAACTGTGGACATATATAACTATGCATCATAGAGATAAAATCCTAAATGTCCTCTAAATCTTCCCATTCCTTAACTTCAGTGTCTCATGGCAAAATACTTTACATACATTACCAAAGCTGCATGTTTTTTTTTACCAAACATGTTTACGTTTGTTTTATATAAAAAGTCAATTCAATGCCCCTTCAGTACCTGTATTTGAGCCCCAATGTTAGTAAATGTTCACAGCTAATTATGCACATTCAAAAGCACTGATTCACATATTTAAGTGCAGCAGCGCTAGGTGCAAGCATGTGTTCAGGTCAATATTGGTCTGCACAACTCCAATCCCACAGATGCACATAAAACTGGCAATTTACAGGCTGTGATGGAAACATCTATGAAATGGCATTATGCTCAAAAAGCCTCTTTATAAGCACATGGTACCACATGCAAATTGTTTTTAGATGTAGAAAGTTATATCAAGCTTGAAGGTGCTGGTTAATGTCACTTGACACTGCCTGGCTGAAGTGTTCTGTACGAGTGTGACTGGAGTTGCAAGCATAAAACCACAGTCATTAAAGTCTTCCTTGTTCTGTGCATTCACTCACAATACCAACAATAAAAAGAAAGAACATGGCTAGACGTTGCAAGAGATCATAAACATCACGCTATACGGCTGATCACAACATGCCACAAAAAATATATGTATATATATGTGTATATAATATATAATACGTATGTACACATTCTTTGATCTTTTCTCCTGATAAACACAGGCCTGCAAGAGCAGACAACCCATGAACAACACTTTACACAAACTACCACAAGGCTTCTAGTAACATAAGTTCACCACATCAATTTTTGTGTCATGCATGCTCACATATCACTTGTGAAAGAAGCAAAGGTAAGAATTAGTAAAACCAGGAGTCAACGAATGGCCCAGTGCTCTATACCAACCTCTGTTTTCTTAAAAAATGCACATAGTATAGCAACAGTGGGCTACTGCTCCTGATGGCTATCTCCCAGATCTCACACACTGAAAAAAGCACAAACAAGAAAAGCATGTAGTGCTCACAAATGCACTTCCCACAAAGTATTGTCTGAATGGCACTACCCACCACAGTTAGAACTTGCGGGTGAAATCAACAGATGACCAGAGTTCAATTAAACACACTTGTAATGTGTGGCGTTGCACACATGAACATGGTAATCAGTAAGGCAGTGCCATTGCTTTCTGAGCACTACATTTAACACTTGACCTTTCCATAGTAAGGCAAGAACTGCCCTCTGAATGCACCCCTCTGAACAATCTTAACAAATCTCTGCCACCAAGCTGTGCGGCCTTCCCTGATGTTCAATACACCTGCGTTGCATGGCCTCATAACATTCTTCCCAATGACAGCTTTGGTAGCGCCGCTTTGGCTCCCATTCCTTAGCTGCTTTAGCAAGAATGCCGCAGCCCAATTCCAACACAGATCATTCCAGTCGTATCTCAAGGGAGGGGAGTTTTAGGCAAGGTCCTCCTTAACTCTGTGGTACATGCTTAATGAAAGCAGCTCCAGCCAGAGGAAGCCAAAGAGGTCCTCACTGAAGACAACCCAGTGACCTCGTGAGAAAGATGGGTTTGTGTAACCATGACCAGCCACTTGGCCCAAGCCGTGGTACCTGCACGAACAGCGAGTTACACGTGAGAACCTGGCACGCCTTGCAAGAAACAAATGACATAATTAATTCCGAAATGTTAATTACTTACCGTGTTAAACACATGTTTTTTTTATTTTAAACTACCAATATTAATTAAAAACAAACAATTTCCATGTCCCACACGTGAGCCTTGTTCGTAAAGGCTTGCACATGGTAGCCAGAATTGCCTTTTAATTTTTTCACTAAATGCTTTCCTTTTATGGTTCTTGGTTGTTGTTCTCTTCCATTCATTATGCCTCTTCCTTACCAGACAGGAATCTGTCACACTGAATTTTCTGGGCAAAGCATACTCATTTGCTATCATACTTTAGTTTTTCTTAAGGTGGCGGTTCTACGGTCGCCATCTTGCGAGTAGTTCTTCCTGAGACACCAAATGACACCACTCAGTCATGTTTCAAAAAAAGGGAGGAAAATGTGCCCTTCACCCTTCTAATCCCTTCTTTTCAGGGGTGCAGCTGTTGCCATAAGCTCTGTTGGGGTTGCAAATGTGCCTGACCCCCCCCCCCAACCTTTCTCCCGGTCCTCAAGAAAAAAAGATGCACTGCCCAGAGAGCCTTTGTACTCCTGTGCAACTGTCCAGAAAAGAGGTGCCCCCTCTCTCTCGTGGAAAGGCAGAACTATTTACAATAGAGCGGTTAGGCGCTGAGCCATGCTGCCGAAAGGGTTGCTGGAAATAGTGATTCAGTTTCTGAAACAACTCTTTCTCTCTCTCTCTAAAAAAAAAAAGAGAAGAAGACCGTTCGTTTGTTCAGGGACTGCTCGAGAAATTTGACATTGCCCCTGAACACCGGCAGTGTTGGTTTGCGTGGAACAGCCCAGACCATGCGTACGTGCATAGTAATTAGAGATGCCTCTGCTGTCACCAGTTTTGGTACGACTGCAAATGTAGTGCGGGTGTCGCGCATGTGCCGCTTGACCTCATACTTATGTCCCTACATTCAGAAGCTCTTCAGAAAGCCTTCATTGAAAAGGTCCATAGGAGGGACACGCTTGAGCGTGTCTATGTGTTCTGTGAACGTCTCATTTTCTAGGTGTTTATGGTCGCCGATGCCGGCGATAATGAGACAGTAAATAAGAGCTACGTCCAGCGCTTTGGTCAGTGAGGGGTGCCTATAAAATAAGATACCACATGATCTGCATGTGCAAACAGATTTGCTAAATTCAGTTTTTGTGGAGGTTATTAGTTCATAGAGCGTAAATTGTGCACGTGTTGTCTAACTATTTCGCACTGTTCAAGCTTTATTTCTGCTACCTCTCTGCTATATTGTTTGCCGTGCACTGCAACAAGCAAATAGCAGACACATCAGTGATTTTCGAGGGTACGATGATCATTCGAAAAAAAGATGACGAAAGTGGATGTGTTACCATTACGTGAGTGCAATTATTACGCTGGTAAATACAGTACATATTTCGACGACAAGACAATTTACTGAAAATCATGCGTTTCAAAACTTGCGTCAGCACACGTGACATTTGGTTTGTTGCTCGTGTCTGGGAGCTCCAGAGCTCGCGCAGCCATCTGCACTTTTCGCTGCAGTCGGGGCAATTAGACTCGCTATAATTGACAACTTGGGGGCAAAATAGTTACAGAGCGTGCGCGAGCAAGTTTGTTTTCCTCAGGAAAGCCTCTACCAGATGGGCAGACAAACATTTTTTTTCCATTCACCACTGATCCCTGTCTTTCCTTTCTTTTGTTTCCCCCTTTTTCTCAGTGCAAGAGGGAACTTACAGTGAGGCGTGACATTCCTGCAGTATGTTTTGAAAAGCCTTGGTGCTGAGCCCGCGCTTGAATGTGGAGGGGTGAACAAGCTTAGAGGGAGAAAACAGTCAGGGAACGAAGAGTTCTGTATGAAAATTTTCTTGCTGGAAAGCCAGCTTACAGGTGTTTGCAAAGTGTACGCCAGGGGGCGCTCACTATTTTGCCAAGTTTCAATTGTTTGGCTGCTAATCCTATCGCTCAACCAGGCTCAACCAGCGTCACTTGAAATAGTCAAACAGACATACACTGCCAAACACTCCTCACCTCACCGCATGGTTTCCGGAAAGCAAGTTTCTAGGTATTGTCATACCAGCCTCAAAAATATGAGGAGGCAAGGTCAAGTTCTTTGTGTCCTTCAAAAATGCTTCTACAGTCACCTGAGTACAAAGGCAAGAAACCAAGCAATTCCTGGAATCCTCGGCACAATAGCCTAACCTGCTGGCTATGCATTCATGATGTACAGTGCAACACGCTTTATTCCCTTCCTTCCTTCTTTCTTTCTTTCAGCAGCCCCATGGGGTTACATTGTGCATTGAAGACATGGTGACTAGATTTAGCCACTGGGCTATACACTGAAGTCTGGAGAAATAAGCCATCCGTGTTTTGGCAGCTTAGTAATGTTTAGAGGCGCCACTTCTGATGAACGTCGAAACTGACATGAAACAACTTGATATTTTTTTTCGCAGATGGTGCCACCACCAAAAAATGTTTGTGAGGTTTATTATTTCTTGAAAATCTTTTGTTTCAAGCACTGCTTCGTAAGGTTAGTGAGTGCTGGTAATTACGAGACACTACATGGTCCTCCTAATGTGCAATACTTGTTGTGAATTAGCTTGTAAGAGAAAAAAAAGTAAATTTGCTACAACCTGGCAAGCAGAAAAATGAGCTAAATTCACTGCTGTCCTACAAATTTTCTAATTACCTTCCGACAATTTTCTCTTCACAGAAACCTAGAGAAAGGCTTGCTGCTTGAATATTGAAGATTTCAGAGTTTTAAGTTTTGTCTCTTCATTGGTAATGCCTGACCAAGTAGAGCCATAAATTGCCGAATTGAAATAGTAATAATTCATGAACTGTTCATCAGAACAAAAAACAATTTCGCGTAGACATAAAGTACATTGTAGCCTGGAAACCCATTCAATGTTGTTCTACACAGAACAGAAAAAAAAGTTATTTACTCATAAACTTTCATTGCTTCGCCCATTTTCATTGGAACCTGCATCAATTTCTAATTGCTTTACTGGCAATATCTCTTCATAGAAACCTTGCATAACGCTTCATTAAACGGCTCAGCAAATTTCATTTCGTTATGTTGAACAGTTTTGCCACACTGGCAGTAGAACGGAGGCTTGTACAGCGAAAACACTGTTTTTTGCTCACACTGTTTTCATTGCCATGATATAACGCTCCAGACTAGGCGACAATACTAGCTGTCATTAGAAAGCGGAGAACGTAAACTTTCTAATGCAATACAACTCATATTTGTCCATTGAGCAGAGCAAGCACAGTGCGCCAGTGAACAATGCCTAAAATGTCGAGCACTTGCCACTGGACGCTCCAGACTAGGCGACAATACTAGCTGTCATTAGAAAGCAGAGAATGTAAACTTTCTAATGAAATGCAACTCATATTTGTCTACTGAGCAGAGCAAGCACAGTGCACCAGTGAACAATGCCTAAAATGTCGAGCACTTGCCACTGGACGCTCCAGACTAGGCGACAATACTAGCTGTCATTAGAAAGCAGAGAACGTAAACTTTCTAATGAAATACAACTCATATTTGTCCACTGAGCAGAGCAAGCACAGTGCACCAGTGAACAATGCCTAAAATGTCGAGCGCGTGCCACTGGAGTGGGACCGCCACCTTAAAGAGGGGGAATCCACAGAACCAATGCAATGACTGAGAGAAAAGCATGTAAAGTTTTCATTGTTACATTATCGCACACAACAACCTGTAGGAAAAAGTGCCACTTGGTTATTATCATGAGTTGCCCATGTGGCAATAACATTTGCTGGGGTTTTACGTGCCAAAACCACTATCTGATTAAGAGGCAGGCCGCAGTGTAGGGCTACAGAAATTTCGACGACCTGGGGTTCTTTAATGTGCATATAAATCTAAGTACAAGGGCCTCTAGCATTTGAGTTGCCCATGCAAGAACTAATTGCAGTCCAGCAGTAATCAAGTAATAATTGCAGCAATTCTGGCTTCTGGTAGCCATTTCACTTTTTCAGGTGTGATGTGATAATTGTTTGTGTATTCGCTCCAAGTACGCCACACTACAGAGGCACAGCCAGTGACGTGTGCTTCAAGGTGTTTAGGATATCACGTAAAAGTTACAAAAAACAATGACAGTAACCCAGCGACATTTCCAGCTAACTTTTTGACATTTTCCTGGAGGATAAGCCTATGACAGCTTAGGCACAGGAAGTGAATTATAAATGCCAGTTTCCTATGCCTAAGAGGAGCACTCGTTCAAGTTTATTCTACAGTTGAAACTCGATTTAACGAAGTGATGACTGCACCCAAATTATTTCTTTCAATAGAGAAATTCTTAAAATTAAGAAGATTTTTTTGGTCCTTCGAAATCTAAAACTGTCCGAAAGCTACCGTGGCCCTTTATTTGTCACTAACACACGCCTGTGCGTGTAAAAGTCTGCAAGGATAGCCTTGACTAGCAGCTTCGCATATCCGGACCATACAGGCGAGGTGGACGGTCACAAGAAGCTATCACAAGCTGTCAATATGCAAAGACACGGAGAACAAACGTCGTTTTATGAAAGCAGGCAGAGCAAGAAAGATGCAAGGAGACAACCAGTGCCATCTGTCGCATAAAACATTAAATAACGAAAGCAACTACTGTGTTCCTGAGGGAGAATTTACAGGGACAACAAACTACCACCACCCCTAGCACAATATGATGCGTAAAAGCACTACCGAGTGTTGAGTCCATTGTTCCGTGCATGGGCGTGCGGTGCAGCCTTATCAAAATAAAACTAACGTTGTCACTAGGGCGGCTACATGTTTTAACGTGATAGCGGTACAGCGCACATCTGAACAAAATCGCGTTTGATGACGAAATTGGAAAAAAATCACTGCCTTATTAACTCATTTATCCCTGAAAAACTTCGTTAAATCGGGTTCCGTGCAATGGTAGCTTCGTTAATTCGAGTTGATGACAACATTGGACCCTATGGGCACGACAGGGAATGGAGATTTCTTTGTTAGATTGAAAAATTCGTAAAATCGGATTTAAGTGTTAAGGTTTTTTACGGTTTAAGCTTTTTTTTTAAAGATCGGGATCAAGTTTTAACTGTACTGGAATGTTCTGCTACTAAAATTTAGCTTGCAGAAATTTATTGAGATTCAGTTTTCTTTTTTTGCTCTTGGCTAACAATGATCCGCATTTGCACAAGTATGGCCCGGTAACATAACATCTTACAATACCCAACACACAGTTCCAGATTTCAAAATTCCCAACAGAGAACTAAATCAGCAGTACTCAATAATATGGAGATTCTGTGCACCACTAAAACACTGATGATATAGGAACTCAACTCTTGTCTGCTGGATTTTACATATGTGCCCATACTTGATTATGTCAGGACTGAGCAGGAGAGGCACACTTGCATCTCCCAACTAAATTTCAGCAAACACACCAGCAGCCATTCTGAAAATGTCGTCACCGCCAGCGTCTCTGACCACAAGCTGTTCTTACTCGTCAAGTTTCATTTCTAGGCTTTAAAATTGAAATAAATTCCTTTTCAGCAGTCTGCTGTCAATTACACTAAGGGAAAGTGGTCCTTGAAAGCGTACAAAACCTCCGCTACAGCCAATGCAGCCTCCAAGTTGCCATCCACAATGCCGATAGCAACAGAGTTGCGGATGCTGGATTTTCTACAACCAATATACATTCGAACCTCATTGTAACAAAGTTGAAGGAAGAGCCAAAATGACTTCTGTTATACCGATGTCTACCGATATGGCGCAAAAATTTAAACGTGCAAAGACGCCGGCAGCGCGGTCAGCAGTCGTGCTACACAGCCACGTGGACGATGAAATTTTATCAAAAAGAAACCTACACCATCAGCATCGTATGACTAGGCACCTGGCACGACAGCATTTATGATAGCCGCGTTCTGTTCAAATGTGGTGGTCTTTTGCTTCCGTATTGCACTTGGCTACACTTGGTTACTGTCACTCCATTCGAATGTTCAGTGGTCACTACAATGTCATACTAATTGTTTATTCTATAAAAGGATGGCGTCACTGAGCCCCACCCACTCTCACAGTGAGATGTGCTCATGTTTGCCTCCACACTTGAAATCATGCTTATTAATTGAGTGAGCCAGCGAATGTCTACTGCAATATACCGTATTGGCTCGAGTAAGGGCCACACTTTGTGTTTTTCATGATTTTGACGATGTGTGGCCTTTACATGGTCAAATCTTTTTTCATTACGAGCATAGGCATGCGCATGAGGGGGGCAGGGGGGGGGGGGGAAGGCGCCCCATCTAATCCTCTGGAGGGGGTCGCCAAGTCTGCCCCATACTTTACTCAGTCATACCTGTCCCGTCATTCTTCAATGTGCAAGATTATGGCCATGCAGGTTTACGACAATAATGGCAGCCGAGGACCACTGATGTTGCAGTCAAAGAGCTGTTTGCTTCCAATTTTTACCCCTGGAAAGCTGGCGACCAAAAGGAGGCTGTTGTGGGAAGCTCATCATTCATTGATTTTCATTTTTGCATACTTTCTTTTTTTTTTTAATTGGACCAATGGGGTGGGGGAGGGGGAGGCGCTGCGGTGAGACTGCACCACCCCTAATGGGGAATCCTCAGCATGCCTATGACTACGAGTGCGAAACCCACCCTAATCCTCTGTGCATGTTCACCACCACAAAATGAATGTTTCCTTTTCAGAGTGCAGTAAAAGCTCGTCAATTCGGAAAATATGATATTTCAGACCTGTTCTCTGGTCCTGGCAAGCATACGCATTGTTTAATAGCATCAAACTCTCATTGATTCGGTCATATTTAGCTGCAAACTGGTTAATTCGAATGATCCTTGAAGCACAGCAAGCACGAAGCACTTGAAATGTGCGAGGCAAAGGAGCGAAAAGGCATTCGCAGACAACCAAAACGAGGTGGCGAAGTCCGCATCGCCATCGTCGTCAGCGTGAACCGTATGGTAATGAGAGGAAAGAGCACTTCGCACCTATTTGCGATTACCACAGCGTGCGACAAAACGTTGGTCGAGGGCCTTCAGAAAAACGCAATCACCATTCAGAATCACGTTGTTGGTGATAAAGGCTTCAGCGGCGCACATGCATGGGCACTTCATGTACGATAGCATTAATAGCAAATGCGGTTCCATCCGCAGTGACCGCGACAAGCGGTAGTTTCGTTTTCATTGCGTGCTTTCAGTAGTGCATAGTCGTCATCCATGATTGTGCATTAGCGAGCCAGGTGAGGGCCAGGTTTCTTTCACAGCGGTTGCGGCACTACAGTACAATCTCGTTACTACGAACATCAGATTAACGAAATTTTCAGATTAACGAATTTTTTTTAAGTCCCCGCCAGAATGCCTATATTGCCAATGTAAAAAACTTTCAGTACTACGAATTTCAGTATACCGAATATTCCAGATTAACGTACGTAATTTAACCCCGAAATCAACAAGATGCTTCGTTATTACGAAGTTCCGTGAATGTTTCGGTACGGAAATCACTGAAGCTTACACCTATCATCATCTGCAGCAGATATGCGCCGGGAAACCCGCTTCAACGGGTGCAGCCCCATCAGCGTCGACATCAACGTGAGCATCACCAACCGGTCAAACTGGTCAAACCAAATCAAACAACGTCATAGGCTTAGTCCCGCTAATGAGCTTTTACTGTAGCTTTGTTCATTCATTTATGCACATCGTGCACTTGGCTATTCATTATTTCTCTAGCTGCCACTGCTGCTTACACTCGGTTTGCAAGCACAATCATGGACCGCATGATCTTTGGTGCCAGCCATGGCATTAGAACTCGGCAAACGAGAAATTTTGACCGTCAGCTGCGGAGTCATTACGAGTCACTCAAAAAAACATCATCACGTGATGGCATCGCCATACGACATCATCATGACGTCACAGATTGCCAAAATTTGTGATGTCACCATGGAGTCACTATGAAGGAAACTCCTGTTGAATTAAATGTATTCACAATCACTTCAGACACCATGTGTCGCATCAGGGCACCAAATGCAATTGTTTTTAAGTTCGATTATTTTTTTCCCCCTCTATTTGGGCTGCCAAGCTGGGCATGCAGCCCTTACACTAGTCTATACAGCATACAGCCAATAAAGCTGTAAACCCTACTTGGAATGTCGCTGAAGCTAAATGTCGAGAAATGCCGCTGGAGCCAAATCCAGCAATATTCCTTGTTCAACAAATTCTCATCACTTTACAGGCACTCCAGTTATCTTGGTGCTTCAATGCACAAAAATGCATTTTGTTACACAAGTAACTGGAACAGTGCATTTTTACCACAAGTTTGATCGCATCTATCTTAATATCCACACCACCCTCAGATTTCATTTCAAGTGGAAATGCTTTGTGAACTGAACAGCTACTACTATTCATCAATTACAATATGTACCACAAAGTAATTAATATTTTTGATTGTGAATCAATTAACTGCTAATTAGTGTAATACAGTAAAACCTCGGTGATACGATCATGGCTCGTACGAATTTCGGGGTGATACGAATTTTTCTGTGGTCCCGGCCAAGGCCTACTAGTCTGCAATGTATTGGAGTACGGTTGTTGCGAACCGATTTGCACCCCGCGACGTTTGATACGAACGTACGCTAGCGCACAGGTACGAACAGGTGCTGCCTGCGCTGTCGCGGAAGACACGGCAGTCACGCGCGGGTGCGCGCATGCGCGCTGCTCGACCATCAACGGTGCATCGTTGCGTCCGAGATAGTGCGCGCGAATCTTGGAGGTCTCTAGGCGCCTTCGCATTTAGATTACAGATGACATTGACGTCGCGCTTTTTTTTCCGACGCATTGACACGTGCTCCTGTGCTCGAGGCAGCAGCGTCTTTGTACTGTGTTAACACGCGTGCCTGCCACGTCGACGCAGGCGTTCAGGCGTTCTATGAAACAAGACTGAAACTTGGGCTGCGGGTCCATCATGAAGTCCAATTAAAGGTGGACGAAGATGCCAAGAGACGAAGCGGACCGTCTTGGCGAAGGAGCTTGACCTCTATCTATCGTTTACAAAGCGCTTCTTAAGTCACTCTCGCCGCAGTACTCTGGTGTCATGCAGAAAAGCATAGTAAGATTAGGAAGGGGCTACAAGCGGTCACGGGGCACAACACATCTGGTTCATTAATTACACACGCGCGCATGCACCGTATATTTACGAGTACAAGTATGATCGATGACGTCTAAAAACTTTACTGGCAATCATTCAGAGCTGTTCATGACGTCGTTGCGGCCCTGAGAAACACTAAACCAAAACGTATGCCAACTTTCTTTTGTCGCATACTAAATTTCCATGTTTTCTGGTGACACGAATTTCGGATGATACGAATATTTTTGATAACCCCGCGAGATTCGTATCATCGAGGTTTTAATGTATTAGCATTTATGAACATTCTCTACATCAGCCAGTTTACTACTGAGGAAATTTTCTTTGGAAGCCACTTGTTAAGAATCTCTGAAAGAGTTATATGAAACACCCCACATAGGCTCTAGGTGTACAAGCAACAAATGCATGTCATAGCCACACTGACCTTGCAATGCAAGTCCTGGGAATCTCAAGGAAGCGTTCATGACATCCCAGTGGGACACGGAATGGCTGGGGTGTGGTTGGCACATTGTTGTATGGGGTGTCACTTGCACGCACTTCGATGGCATCCAAAGCCGAGATGGATGCTTGCTGCTGTGCTGTTAAAACCATCGAGTACTGCAGGACCACCTCAAAAGTCACCTGGCCAGATGGCACGTTGGGGTCACCCTGCAGAGAGAGCAGCACCATCATGAAATTCAGTTGTGCTAAAGTTCTTGCACATGGTCCTTGTACTTGCCTACAGCAATAAACACGTTTTTAATGACTATGATCTCTTTATGTTAGACGAGGTGCAAGTTTGGGCCAGTAAGTATAATACAACTAAAACCATACAAAAAAATTAATAAACAAGTAGTGCAGCACTGTACTATTGTATTGTAATGTACAGTGACTGGCAGACAGTGCAGTTGAAGACAAAGAGGCCATATGTTTCTGTCTCTTGTGTCGTTATTCACGCCATTTCTTCGTTTCGTCTCGTAAACACCAACCAACAAGCCCAACTTCACACAAGGGCACTAGTGCTTCATTCACCCTTTTATTTGTTTACCGTTATTTCACTCCCATGCTACAAGCCTCACGCCTCCTTAGGTCCAACTCTTCCACCTAATCAGTGAATTTACAAACAAAGAGGGGTCCCAAATAAAACGGTCAACATAGTTTCAATGCACTTAGGTAGCATATGGGGGTTTATTAATCAGCCACCTGCTCCTAACGTTCAAATACTATGTGACGCCATCACGTAAAAAGAGTGCTTGGCATTTACCTGGAGTATTAACCAGTGTGCATGCCCATATAGTCATCAATGTGTACGTGAGCACGTGAAAGAAAACTCTGTAGTTCTGCACCCATCACGAAACTTAAACAAGTGAAAAACTATCTGCAGGGACCTTTCATGTTATTGCCACCGAAAAACTGTCAATTATCCTGGTTCTCAAAAGAGAAAACATGGAGACATGGTAGCATTGTTCACATACGGAGGCACGTTCGTACATACTAGTGCCCACCTGCGAACAGCTAAAATCACACCCCTGTGCGCAATAAATAAGCTAGCATCAAGCGGTCACCTTTTGAGAAATCAGGTAACTGGATAGATATCAGTTTTTGTGAATGCAACAAATGGAAACCATATGCGAGACAAACCATGTACGAGGCACACAGTGATGCTACCGAGGACTTCTGATTTGGAGCAATTTTTGGAGCAGCAAAATTTCAGTTTTGGAGCACTTTGGAGCAGCAAAATTTTCATCTTGGAGCACTTTGGAGCAGATAATTTTGCATCTGGGAGCACTCTGGAGCAGAGAATTTTACATCCTGGAGTGCACTACAGAAGCATATTGCAATAACATTCAAGCACCGGAATATTACTATGGGGCTCTTATGAAGGCTAGAAATATTTCGGTTCATTGCAAATCTCATGGAAAAAATCATCTCAGGAGAACTCCATACTTCACTCGCTAATGAAAAAATAAGGGCTCATGCAGTTGAGTGTTCTGAATTAACCTCTTCGGCGATTATTTTGGACACTAGCAAATAAACAGAATACCAGATCAATGAAATTGCACTTTATGAAATAACACTCTAAATACATCTATGTGGTTATCAGCAGACAATGTAGACAAACGCCGTGATGTACAGCAGTGTCTCAATGGCAAAGAGCCACACTGTCCCTAATGCATTCCCCTAAGAAAACTCCAAGGCGAAAGCCAGGTTCTTTTTCTTCTCGATCGACGGGTTGATCCTCCCCCTCCTTCTCTGCAAGCTATCTGCACCTCACCTGGTTTTGCGCTAGCTCCATGATCGGCGCACCGATTACGGAAGCAGTGTAAAGCGACGATGTCGTGATGGCGTCATCACGTGCCATGATGACGTCACAAGTTTTGACGATCTACGACGTGATGATGACGCCATCACATGATTATTTTTGCATCAATCGATTGACGCCGCCGACGGTCAATTTTTGTGTTTGATAAAGCATCTGATGCTTTCGCATTAATATTGCGTATTGAACGTTAACAACCTGGCGTTACATACCAAACTGTCCTCCATCATGTCACCTCCTTGCCATGCGCGAAACAGCTTCGCTTATCATCCACTTCACAGAGTGAAGTGGCTCCTCAACTTTTTTAAAATATTTATTGTGATAACAATTATATGGACGCTCTCCGCGGATTTTTGCCGCCGCAATTGCCGTAATTTTCTGTATAAAGACCAAGTTAATAACATCACCACGCGCATTCTAGCCGCGGGTAAAAGCTTGCGAGCGCTGGCGACGAACGCGGCTGAAGCGGAGATTAAGCTAGCTAGCCGGCCGTCTGTCTCCGTCGCACGGGCAGCGCATGAGATACCATCTTCCCGCGTGCGGGCCTGCCGTCGATTGCTCATCAGAGAGGAAACGCCCCGCCCGTCTTTCGTAAGGAGCATGAAAGTACGCCAGGGGAGCGGGGGGCGAGGGGACCGCATCGTTCGAAGGGCGCAGTCGCTTGCGCACGCGCCATCTCGAGGCATCAGGGGACGGCTCGTAAACTTGCTGTGCTCTCAACGCTTACTTCGTGTTTAGAGAACTCAGAGCAAGAAAACGCTTCGGTTCCTGGAGCGGCCATATTCCCTTAAACCAGTGTTTTGTTGAGTTACACGAGATCGAATCCAAAAGCGTTAGCTACTAGCCTTACTTCGTTTAACAATGCAATTTGTTGGTATTGCATTCATTGCTTCGCCCTTAAGCGAAACTGAGTTTTTTTACCCGTCAGCTATTGACCACCGAAAGCGAGGGGCGGACGTGTAACATGGGGCAGCCGCTTCACTGTGGGCCGTCAGCGACGGGCCCGCTATTGACAGCTGCGTATTTGCGGCTGCTCCGACCAGGATATATGCTTTTATTAATGAGATGACATTTTTAAAAAGCAAGCAAAAATTCGAACTGGAACCCTAGCACGTGAGCTCGAAAGGGCAGGGCCTTTTAGGGGGTATTTACGGCAGAGTGATTAAACTCGGACGTGCTGGTATAAGCAATTACGAAAAAAGCTCTTCCGAATGAAGATCCATAGATAAAGTATATCTGAGGAAAAGTGTGAACGCATTTCCACCGTTCGCGTGCTCTTCCATAAACGCGAAGCACAGAAAATTCGATATTGTTCCATATATATACTGCTAGCGATCCCAGATTTCATTCCCCGATGTCCGGAAACAGAAGTGACAGACATTTTAGCAGCACACATGTAGTTATTACTGAACATTGCTTTCCTTACGTGCCGTGCGACGCTTGAAACGAGCTATCAGCAGCGTTTCTAGAACAGACGACGTCCGCCGATGAATCGCCGTCGCACTTTCTCGCTACCGAGAGGCCTAGACGTCACGAGCCTCTGCGGAGAGCGCGTTTTGCTGTCGAGCCGACTTGCAGAACAGAAGCTGCGTCGGCACCGTGCATGGCATCGTGGCTTATTCGGGACGCACGCGCGAGCGCTATTTATTCAGCGGAATAATTCTTGGTCCATGGTTGCGACTTTGGCAGCCCCAAGATCAAGCTGCACATGTTCTGACGCGCCGGCCGTGCGATTGCCGGTGATAGACGCCCCCAAACCCGACACTTTGGCGCAGTTTGGCGCAATTTTCGTCGATATTATCAGGATGGCGCATGTAAGTACAATTTGGCGCACTTTGGCGCAGTTGGCGCAGGAGTGGAATCACTGGGCACATGCACATGTGTGGATGTGCTAGTGATAGTCAACGCATCAGCCTAGACAAACCTTGAAATGGAAACCAAAGATAAATAATACAAAAAAAAAATATTCCCTGCACCCTCCCAGGATGACAGCACTTGCTGGAAAGCAAAGAGTTGAAAAACTGGCGCGCTTCTCAAGCATACAGATGGTGCTGTAAATGCACAGCATCGACTATTTGGGACTTGCTTGCGGCGCTGTATATTTACGTCAGTGATCCTCAAAGGGTTAATAAGCCAATTACAAACCTTAGCAACAGCACACTTAGCACGCTTCACCGCATAACACAGTACAACGGTGAAGCTAACTTTGCTTGCAATGCGTGTCATGTTACCAAGAGTTCCTCGTCAAGATACAGATAAGATGCCAAGCCATAAATAACCAAGGCCAAGCACAAATACGGTGGCCTCCCCTCCCCTTACATCAGTGGGAGCAAGGCCACAAAATTTTTAGAACCGTTGTCATTTGTTATTTTCATATCGGGTGGCTGTTTATTGGGAGATTTGTGGCTGCACCCGTACAATCGGGAGAACTAGTCAGAAATTCAGAGTCTCCCGGGAAATCTGGGAGAGTTAGCAGGTATGCATGGGTGTACACAAACATGCATACAAAATGAGAAG
The DNA here is from genome assembly GCF_013339695.2 of Rhipicephalus sanguineus. Classification (NCBI taxonomy): domain Eukaryota; kingdom Metazoa; phylum Arthropoda; class Arachnida; order Ixodida; family Ixodidae; genus Rhipicephalus; species Rhipicephalus sanguineus. The sequence continues at coordinate 229,957,291 of NC_051176.1, forward strand.
TTTATTTGAATAAACTTTACCGAGAGCTTGGAGGCCCGGAGCTTTGTGCAGTTGTCAACGTATTCCAACTGGATCAACTCGAGACCATGCGTGCCATAGGTACCCTTGAAAATGCCAGGCTGAATGGGCACACCAGTCAATGGGGCTTGCAGCGTAACTCGCTTATACTGAAATGCATAACTGTGCACAACAAAGAAAAAAGATAAAAGGCATCATAAGATACACTCCACGCAAGCATCCAGTAATCAAAAGGATAGCACAGTCACACTTAGAGGGTACACACAAGCATGTGGCCGATGCTCAATGCCGCACACAATGTGGGCATAAAAAAAAATGTTATTTATCTGACACACAGGCAAACAATGCACCAGAACAGTTACCTCTAACATGGAGACCTCCGTGATCTTGAAATTGCCAGCTCCACATGTGGCCAAACTTCTCTTAAATTTTCACATTTAATAAAAAGAGAAACTACTGCCACCATTGTGCCACAACTGGCAGTAGTGCCACCATGGTGCCACTACTGCCACCAAATGAAAACGGGAACTAACTCGTGCAATGCAGCTGCAACATAGTAAAAACTTTACAGAATCAAGACTAACACAGCAATAGATACATATAAATAAAAATATAGAAAAAAAACATGCAAGTGCCTGTTAATGAAAATGCAAAACAAAATAAATTTAAATATGAGGGAGTACCCAAAAGTAACCGGAATAGCACTGCGCTGGGCGGTTTGAGCTCAGTATACAATTTTCTTGCTAGGCGAGCGTCCCAAAACTCCTTTTGAGGGAATTTCATCCAGTGGCTTCTTTCAGGAAAGTTTTCTCGGGGTACACAGATTTTTTTCGTGAAATTAGTTTCGCGCGCTTGGAGTTTTTTCGTGATAGCTGATTGAAGTGAACAGCGGGTGGCTGTGAAATTTTGCATCATGCTCCAGCAAAATGACTCGGAAACTACTGCGATATTAAACAGTATTTACAAGGATGCTGCGATAGGAAAAACTTAAGGGTATGAGTGATTTTCTCTTTTTAAAAAAGGGGGAAATGTCGATTCATGACAAACCTCGTTCTGGACATCAGTGAACTTCACGAACGAATGAAAATGTCGAAAGATTTCGTGCACTTGTGCTTGAAGACTGACGGCGGACAATAGAAAAGTAGAAGTTATCTGGTATAGCTTGGAGCTTGGTTCAACGAATTTTAACAGAAGATTTAGGGATGCGAAGGGTCATTAAGAAATTTCTGCCTTAAATTTCTACAACTGAGCAAAAAGACAGTCAAGTAAAGACAGACCGTGCTGTGAAAGAACAGCTCCGAAGCAACCCAGGCTTCTGCTCCAAGGTTGTTACTCACGACTTTTCAAAGCGTTATTCTCACCAGCCTGAAACCGATTTTCACATCCGTACACAGTTCACTTAAAGCGGCCATCACAAATGTGCCCCAGCGTGCGAAACTGATTTCACAAAAAAAAAAAAATCACTACTCACACAAAAGCTTCCTGGGTGAATCTACCGGATGCAATGAACTCGAAGGGTGTCGCATGATGCTCGCCTAGCGGGATAATTGCGGACTACAGTAGCTCCGCCCAACGCAGCACTATTCCGATTACTTTTGGGTACCTCCCCCCTCATATGACCCGCAGAATGTTTCAACACATCAGCAAGAGCCCGGCAAAGAAAACCACCAAGCTCATGATGATCACAGTGGATTGAAGGCACTTTTCCTTCAGCGACACTGGAGTTTTAAACAAGAACACCTCCATCTGGTGATCAACTTAGCGTCGATAATCGCGCGAAAGTTTGCGCTATATGCATCTAGGAAATTCAGTGGTTAAGACAACAAAAGTGACCCCTCACTGTTCCAACGGTTCATTCCTTTGGGGTTTTCCTGTCAGTGCTCATTATTAGAAAAATATTTGCCATTTCAAATAAGTACTATTCAATATGAATACCAAATTAAATAGAACCCTATTGAATTCGTTATTCGAAATTTTGCAAGTATTCGCACACTCCTAGAGGAAAGGTCAACTCAGCCTTCAGTGGTGCATGACGATGCTCTTCATATAAGTCATAATAGGAAGAATTTTTTTAAGACACATTGGGATAATCCTTTCCCTGATACTACTTAAACAGTCCCCTTATATGTAGTTTTCAACTAATGCTTATGTTGTAAGATATCTTTACAGCTGCCTCTCCTGGTGATAATTGTGTATAGTGTATGACATCAGTTCACTGCAAAATGACTACTCACAATAGTGAAGATGGGCAAAGGGCAGGTATGGCATAAATTTGTTGAGCTACTTTCTCAGTTCTCAACTGTTCACTTGTAAACAATTACAGCCATAGATAAGTAAGGCAGTGAGTGCCTCAGCTGCAGACGTGATAAAATGCAGCAATGGACAGGCAACCATCCTACCTTTAGATCCAGCATGATGCAGCAACACAGTTTCCAACAGCATAGGCAGCCAATATATAAACTACTAAGTAAGCTTCAGTTCAATTAAAAAGGCCCCTCGTCTGGTGTCACTGCGAATTTTTGCTGAACATTGGCATTTGTAAGGCCATTCAAGGGAGTGTTTTACCGAGAATTTTTCAAATAAGCTCAGTACTGGACAAGAAGAGACTGAACTGTCCTGTACCCACGCTGCCAGGAGGGGAGAGCCACTGTTAGCAGAGACGCTCTCACGTTTTGCCTCGGCTAGTATCTACAAGCAGCCTAGCTTCCCTGCATTTTCTTCCATGTGCTGGAGCCAAAAGAACATCTGTGACAAGCCCTGCCCAGTGGCGTAGGCAGAAATTCTTTTCGGAGGGGGGGCGGGGCACACCCCTGATCCTACGTGGGGTCGGGACAGGTAAGTGTGGCCGAGTGCCATTTTGTGCTCTGTATACCACGGCAGAAAAAATTTCGCGGGGGGGGGGCACGGGCCCAGTGTGCCGACCCCCCCCCTGTCTACGCCACTGGCCCTGCCTCCTTTTAAAGCGATAGTGTTAAAGAGCTCATTTCACAGAAATTCCAGTGTCGTTGGTTGTGAGCGAAAAATGATCATCTTGTCTGTGACCGAAAAATCAAGAAAGATGCAAATAAAATAAATAAAAAATATTTGGTTCGAGTGAGAATCAAACCCAGACCGTCTGTGTGGCAAGCAGGTGTTCTACCACAGAGCCACACCATTGTTTGAAGCTGCTTTGGAAAAAAACACTATATGAATGTCATGTAGTGGAAGGAGTCTCCTTAACGCATGTAATATTACGTGGCAGAAGCATAGAATCGCGCCAGGAGTAAAAAAATGTGAATTATGCAATGAGTGGGTGTTTTAAAGGCCCAACCATTACAAAGTGCTCATACATATTTAATCATCAGCTGCAAAAACATACACAAAGTGAGCAGCTGCGTAGGTTCGCTTGTTGCCTTAAGGGTATTCACACGAGGGAGAAATCGGCGGGAAACACAGGGGGATTGCAGATCACGTGACCACGTTGTCACAGATTAGTGAGCGGGCGCGACCCCCCCGCGACTCCTCGGAGGAGACGAAGACCTTTTCCCCAACAGGACAAACAATCCCCCGGCGGTGGGGGTTATGACGGAATTTCGGGCTCTTGTTTGGCCACATTGTCGCACTTGCTCCTGCAGAGAGCGGCAGTGGTTGTCCAGTCTGCAGCTGCATGGTCGTCTGCAGCTCGCCGTCAGTAGGTCGTCAAACGGGTGGTACAAGTCACCAGACTAGTCTAGTAACACTGGTCTCCCCCTCCGTTCGCCTCGTCCGTGTGAGTGGGGGACATTTGTGGAGACTTCTCGCGAGCTGACGTCACTAGGCTCCGCCTTTATCCCCCGAGGATTTGTCCCCTGTCTGAATACCCCTTTACAGATGCATAGCGGGCCCTTCGTTGAGTCGCAAAAGGAAGAATTATGGCACAGTGGGCACTTAACAACTTTACTTGCAGTAGGCACTCAAGGATAGTTTGAAACGGCCAATGTTACGCGCACAGTCGTTCGTTTCCTTACGGCACGGTTGAGGCATTTACCGAGAACCGAAGCCAGGCTAGCAATAGAGAAGGCGATGAGCACGAGGCCCGATTATGATATCGCATTCTACTCTTGAAGGCAAAGCTCAAGCGTCCTCCAAGTTTTTTTTCTTCTCTTCTCTATCTACTTTGCTTCACCGGACATCTCCAGTGGTGGCTTTGCACACCCCTCATTGAACCACAGTCAGCGATGTTCTAGGCGGGGACTGCTGCATAGTGCGCGCATGTGTACACGCAAGCAGCAGAATAGTTTCACGGCCAAGTGAGAGGAAAATGCATTTTTCACCACAGCACTACAGATGACAAGTCCAGAGTAGTCCCATCATTTACACGCTCTTCTATGAATGCAACGCACGGAAAGTTCTAATGTCGTCCCCTATATTGTAAATTTTACCAGCTTTCATTCAGTACCACCGAGAAACAGAAGTGATTGACATTTACGCGGCAACTGTTAGTGACTATTGCCATTACTACATGCTGTGCTGCCCTTCAAATGAGCTACCAGCAGCGACTCCAGGGCAGACAATGTCTGCCAAGGAATCGCTACCCAATTTTCTTGAACTAGAGCCTTCGCAGAAAGTGAGCCTTTCACACTTTGCCGCCCATGCTAGCAGACTCACACAACAAAGAGCGCATCAGTGCTGGGCCTGGCATTGTGATATTATTGGGAAATCTGGGTGAGCGTTGTTTCTCCACCTGACTAATTCTTGCTCTTTGTCTAAGTCCTCTAAGGCCCAGAAAAAATATTGGCAAATGTCAGAACCACCCTCAATAATTTATTACAACACCTATTTCTACAAACCAGTTTCAGGACTCATTAGGTCGCTGAGTCATGACACACTGACCTGGCCCATTCACACGATGGGAGCGGCCGTCACATGCAAGCAGTCTCAATAAATGCCAGCAGCACTCATTTTTTATATGAGTAACATCACTATGCCTAGCCTTATTACTAAGCATCAACATTCTGTTATGTCATGGTGTGACAGCAATGTTCATGATGCCAGGACCAGTCATTTGAGCCCAACCTGTCAGTTTAAAATACATACCATGTGTTTGCTAACCTGGTAAGTGTAGTTCTTTTATGTGCAAAAAGAAGATCTAGTAGAGTTCCTGCAGATTCAAAATTACTTCTTAATACTTCTTCAACTTACCCAAAAAATAAAGCATGCCCTATTTAATGCATGCAGCTCCGAGGAAAAAGCAAGGATAGAGAAAAGAAAAGAAAAATGAGTGCAGAGATGATGGCAATGATTGATTAGCTGTTTAACATCCCAAAGTAACACTGGTGCTATAGTAGTTTCTGCTGTAGTGGTAGGCTATGGATTAACTTTGACCATCTGGCATGCTTTCATGTGCACCTAAATCTGAAAACATGACAGTTTTTGCATTTCAACGCAACAAGATATGGCCATAGAGGCCTGGAAATAAAACATACAACCTTGTGCTCAGCAACAGGACACCGCAACCACTGAGCCGCCACAGTGGGTGGGATGGTGGCACCTGTCTGCATGCTCACAAAATTCTCACATTTCAAGCGTGAATGAAGTTTGCAAACCTTCAGTCAAACAAGGTTTGGGGAAATCTGCATATACAGTCGGGCTCACTTATAACAATACTCAAGTACTACAAAAATTTCATTGTGATAACCGATAATTGCTATAAACGGTTTGCCCGAAAAAAAGCAAAATAGGGGTACGGCAGGCTGTTGTGAGAAAACTATGATATTGGATGGGACATGCCAACAGACATCAGCGAAAAGGATGACAAAGCTGCCGATTTTTCAGACATGCTTGAAAATTCGGACGCCTTCACGGGACCACCACAAGCCCCATTGAGCCAATGTATGACAATGCCTGAAGTTTTGGACGCTGAAACTCTTCAAAGTCTCAACTTTTTACTCAAACTGCATTTCCGAAAGTGCATTAAAGGGGTCATGAAGCACCTCTTGGGCTTGTTGAAAAAGCACATCCTGCAGAAAGCTGACACGGCTATGAACTGCTCAGCCAAATATTGCAGTCGTGCGCGCCGCGTAAAGGCTACAAGCGGAACACGAAGTTGCTGTTTTCTCAGGCGCCCTCATTTCAAACAGAGGCCGGTTCTCACTCTCGTCGGTGGGCGGGGCGTCTGCCTGTTGACGTCGTGATCTGCATCTCCACGTCGCAAAAGACATAGCATCCTCGTTGGCCGATAGCAGACATAAATCGAGAGCGGCGTTCGGATCAGATGCGCTTCTTGCCACGGGGTGCCGACACTTGCCGGCGCCGCACTCCTCAGTACACGGTAGCCGCACTCGCGCATGCGAATCACAGCGGGAGAGCGATCGCGTTTCATGACGCGCGCTGACGTAGCTTCTTTTCCCCCGTGCCATCCCTCCCTATGTAGCTTCCAGTGCGCTCGTCGGCATGAGAAAAGAGAGAAAGCGCTGAGAGAGTGCGCCAAACCCCTGTAACTCCGCTCATTCTTGACGGATTCGAGAAATTTTTGCGGCAATCGATTCGGGAGGCAGTAAACTCTGATACTGAGGTCATTAGATCATTACTTGGAAAAGTGGTTCATGACCCCTTTAAGAGAAGCCACCGCTGCTCCCGCGTCGTAGTGGATTTCAAAAGCCAGCTTTGCCGCGATGCCATAATGCTATGCAGTGAAGCATACCGTGAATCTGAAGGGGTGCTGGGGGACGTTGGGATTGGGGGTTCAGCAGCTTGAATTTTTCGTTTTCTTCTTTTTTTTTCAAGGATTTCACGTTCCATTACCTTTCAGCATGGACACCCAACAGCCAGAATTCATTGTTATAACCGATAATGCGGCATGCAGGCACTGCTGTAAGCGGGTTATTTCACCATAGAAAACATACAAAAGTTGACGGTGCCGCAGCTTCTCATTGTTATAACCGATATATCGTTACAACAGGTATCATTATAAGTGGGTTCGACTGTACCACTTTCATAGTGTCTATTCAAAAATTGCAATATGTGGAGAAAAGCTTCCTTTTTCTTTCTTTGCTTCCTCCCCCCGCCCCCAACGCATAACATTTAAGATATATAAACACCACATGTCAAAACAGTTTCGAATTTTATGGGCGAGTTCTAGAAGTTTGAACAGAACAAGAAAGTCACATTTAGTTATAGGAATACTGCAGAACTCATCACAGAGCTTCTATTAACACTTTCGTGACCGCGGAAAAACCGGTTGTTTTTGGCTAGTCTAGGAAATATTTTTCCCTGCCAAAGAATTATAATTCATGCTAAAGTGTAGGGTATCAAATGATAGAGGAAGAATTGTTCTTTCTAACAGTATTAATTTCAAACATTGGTTTTATTCCTAATAAAATAAAAAAATTATCAAACAAAGAAAAATGCATCAAAAAGAAAGAAAGGTTCATAAAAACATCAATGCTACTCTGCAAAGGTTAAACATTAAAAAAAAATCGAAATATACGTTTTGAACACAAAGCTTTCGTAGATTAATAGTGGAAATATAAGCTCTGTAAGTACAAAGATTATTTACATAAATACAAGAATATAGGCACTATAGTGCCTATCATGCCACCGCGCGATGCAGGGTCTCGACTCGGTGAAACAAAGGCTGGCTGCGCATGTTTCCAAAAAAAAATTTTTTTTTTTTCTGTTCAGCTTTCCTGGCATAGTTTGCAGTTCTGGTATTTTTCAATTTTCCTTTGTATTTGTTGAAATGAACAGTGTAGACTGTTCCAAATCTGCAAAAATCCATAATTGTACTCTCATTTGACCTCTTTCTCGCTCATATACTGCCGAATACCATACCGACCTTCACATTTCACCATTTTCTCATTCACTGAAAGGTTCCGACGGGGTTAAAAGATAGCGTAGAAAAATCGTTCATGTGTTGCAATAGAGAAGACACGTGGTGAAGATTCTAGTGGGATGCGACGGTCGTCTTCTTCAGATCAGAGACACTCAAGAAGCCTTGAACCTTTTCCGTGGCATCACTGACGGTAGACGAAGGCCTGGAAATACATGTCGTCGACCCCAACACCAATGCAAGCACGGGACTTCAACGATTGCCATGTACACATGGAGTGAGACGAACTTGCTCATCTTCTCTTCAATAACCTCCCTCCATGGATCCGTCCCTCTCACTGTATGTTGGCTTTTCGAAAGTATGCATCCGCGCATACTTATCTGTGTGGTTGCATGTCTCTCTTACGACTTCAGCGGTAAAAAACAACACAAAGACGCCGCCGCGCAGCACACCGGAGTGTTGGGTCAAAGTCCGCTCCGCGCCGTCTTCGCGAAGAGAACTGCGCTCTTTCTGCAGCCGGCGCCAAATGCTCCTGCCCGAGTGAAGTTAACACCTTGCAGATAAGAGCTGTTATGTTTAGAACACACCGGATACGTTTACATCGACGCGTGGCAGCGATAAAACGACCCGAAGAGAAGACGAAACTTACAGGCGGATAGCTGCTGATGTTCCGGGGAGGTTTGACGCACTTTCGCCGTCCGTACGACTTCGCATGGCGAATCGAAGTCGTCTTTCGTGTCTGTGCTGCTACCATCATCCAGAGATTCCCGCTCATATTAATCGGAATCCGTTGAAATTCGCCGTTTCTGTGGAGCACCCGCGAGCGGCGTCGACGCGAAGTCTGAAACAACGAGCGCTCACCTACCCGACTGCGAACGAGCTTTAAAAACCTCCCCGCGGTGGAAAAAACAAACTCGCAAACAAAACTGATAAAAAACATGTTATTTTATGCTTTTTATTGCGTTAGCTGTCTAGAACCGCTCAGAGAGTGCGAAAACTTGATCTTGAAGTCATCGATAACATACTATCGATGGGAATAGGCGCGGTCACGAAAGTGTTAAACTACAAGAGAAGCTGGTGACCACTGGAGCCTGCATTCTCCCAAATAAAGCAACTGCTGTCAAGTGACTTTCAGGAGTAGCCATGCAGAAAAATTTTTCACTGTCTCCAGAAGTACAGAGAGACGGACATTCCATGCATCAAAGTCCTATGTGCAATGCTAGTTGCAGAGGAGCACACGGGGGCATGCAGGCCCTCAATTTAATACCACTGTCACTTTCTACACCTGCAGTAATGCAGTATAATGTCCCGATACCAGGTGCATGCTGCTGTTATACTGCCTACCAAGTAGCATGATTGGACAGGAGTACGTGTGTGGCCTTGAGGGCTGGCTGCCTGCAAGTTTACGGTGCTGTGCGCTTTACCGCTTGCACGTTGCCTCGTCTAGCAATTTTCAAGGGCCCTATACTCTGCTCCCCCATTGATGTTTACACCCCTTACAATGGAAACAACACTAAAGCAAACAAAAGATGCTCTCTACCAACACATTAAAAGCAATAACATTACTCACTACCATGCTCACATCATAAACTCCCTACATCTCAGGCAGGAACACACACCAAAGAACTGAGAGGCAGCAAGCACAAATGGTGAAGTGACATAGCTATTGATTCTGCATCGGGATGCATTAAAATCATGACAACATATATAAAAACTTTCAGAAGTCAGAACTCTTCTGTCCAAGCATTATATTCATGGCCATGTCTTAAAAAGGTGCAAACTCCCACTGTGGAAGTAGCAGATAAGGTGTCATGCCACTAAGCTCATGGAGGTGTGTTTTATTATAAGCCACAGCAATCGCACTTAGATTGGGGCGAAATACAAGAGCATTTGCGTACTTAGATTTAGGTGCGTGTGAAAGAACCCCAGGTGGTCAAAACCAATGGAAAGCCCCCCACAACAGTGTGCCTCACAATCACATCGTGATTTTGGCATGTAAAACCTCAGAAATAATATTATTGCAGATGCAAAACTGATGCCCTCACAATGTTGTTTTTCTTATAAGGTACAACTTCAGTACAACAATTACTACCCTAAGTGCAAAAAAAATTATTTTGTAATCAACTTTCACTCATGACACTTTCCAAACGTTATCTCTACCCACAGGGGAAACAAAACTGTGCCACTTATTCGACAGACAAAAAAAAAATGTTTAGCATAGCACACAGACTTTTTTTACATTTCAAGCAATTCTAGAGGACATACCAAGATAAAACACAAGTAAACATAATTTGCACTTACTCTAATTGCCTCAAGATCAAAAATTTCATAAGCAGCAGCTCCTGGCTGTGTGGAAACTGATGCATATCCAGAGGCACCGAAGTCTCCTCATGAATCCAGTCACGAAGTTCCTGAAAAAAAAAAGGCATTGCAATGCTAAATGAAAGCATCTAGAACAATCACCGTGGCACATTTGACAACAGAATGGACACTTTTAATAGCTCAGTGCATGTCCAAAAATATGGCTGATTCCTCCATCATAGGAATTGGTATAACAGGCAAGTGAAATGTGTCTTCACAGAAGTAGTGCTTATTGTGCAGTGATACATGAGAGCTTGTAAAATGTCTATCCGTGTTTGGCAGCTATAGCACCGTTTGGCGTGGATGCACCCATATTGACGCCTAGTTCGTAGAGGTTCGTAGCTTGAGACGCAAACGCGTACGTCCTGCTGGCCTCTGTCTCGTTCCACCAAGGCACGACAGTCGCCCGTCGAAATCGTGTCCTTTCTGCAACGCATATTGCAACAGTTTTGTTAGTCGGTGCTCTCTCATTCGAAGCAGTCGGCAGCGGAGAAATCCCGTTCGTGCATGTGGAAGCTGCACTACTCTGATGAGCTGGCACACGTTAACACCAAGCGAAACGCAAAGAATGTAACTGCGTCTAGGGTGCCTCGGCTACGCCAGCGCGGCCAGTGTCCCTCACTGGTATCGAGATACTGTAACCATGACCTCCGATATCGCGCCCAATCTCGGAGTAAGCGCTAGTAAGTGTCAATCATGACGCATTACTTCTTTTTACCTCTCACAAAAGACGACACCGCCTCGCTCCGCCTACCTAAACCACCAACAGAGAGCACCGTGCGACAATGTGTGAAAGATATAAGGCATGATCGTGAACTGTCCAGCTCTGCCAAGGTAGCTTAGTTGGTTTAGCGTCTGGCGCTATCCGTCGCGGCTGCAACGTCATGGGTTCGATTCCCAGCAGCGGATCTTTTTCTTGGTTTTTTCTTTCTCACCCGTTGGCGTCCATTTTATCAACGTCATATCCGTAACGGATGTACTTGGTGGAACCCAGCATAAAATACTTTTGTGTTAAAAGAAAAAGCAAGACTCTGTCTATATATTCTTGCAAATGTCAATCTGTTCTGCAAACAACAGTGTTCATGCATGTATGCCACAGAGGGTTGCGTTTCTGAGCAATCCTAAACACCACCTGGGGTTTGAGAAAAATAAAGATTGTTGTCACTAGTAGCGCTCTGTGTGCGTCTTCTTTGTGCATTGTTTTGTCTTTGTGTCGAGTTCACATTGCCACCAGTTGCTTCTAATGATCTACCAACAAGCCCACTCAGCGATTCTCGTTGAATCTCTAAGGCACACCTTCCCTTAAAATAAAAATTAATACCTGGTGTTTTCCATTTGGGTGACGATGGTGGTTTGAGTCGCAACATTTAAACACAAACTCATCCTTGGAAATCTGAAATGGAAATATAACGACAGTTTAAGTCATGGCACTTGACTAATTGTTAAGTTATGCAAACTTTGTTAAAGAAGGTGGTCACCCAATGCAGAATTAGTGTACATCCCAACAGTGATAGCCGTTACAAAGGCTTTCCAGCTGCACTTGTTAGTATCCCAGTATGCAGAACCCTTAGAGCCCTTTCAGAAGGAATTAAGGATTTAGTAAAGCAGCAGCAGTTGAAACGCTTACTTTCTTTTCTTTTTTGGTCCGTTACAGCTTTAGCAAAGTTTTATGCACAGATCATACAAACTTATGGTCTGTACAGACAAGTGCAACAAAAAGAAACAGCACAGCCTTCTTCATACTCAAAAGCTTTATTTAACATGCATCTGCAGTAAAACCACGTTAATTAATAAAATTGGATAATCCCGACTTATTCAGTGGTTCTGGTGAGCATATGCATTATTTATTGGTGCAAAACTCATAAAACTAAACTTTTGTGGCTGCACCATGGTCTAATCTCCAGCGCTTTGAGCACATTGTGACACATATATGAGACATGAACGAGCGTCAAACTTAGACGAAGTGGCGGAAAGTGCATCAGACAATTTATTCTTGTGTTTACCATTGCATGAGACACTGTGTACATTGTACACACCTTTGCCCCCCCCACACACACAGGTGGGTAGGGTGTAAAACGCCTGGTGGTACACAAGCATAAAGTATAATAGATATATAGAATAAGCAGTTTTTTTTTTAATTATCACTGCCACCACAAGTCTAGCCTTCGCTACGACTTGCTGGCCAAATTGGTTTATAATCAACATAGGATTTCAAACATCTCCGACATCTTTCGGCACCTGCTATATGAATATCCCCTACCTTCTCCCCAAAATAAAATCCTGGCTACAGGGCACGAGCGCTACCCTGTCCCATCTTCCTTCTACTCCCTTGAGTCATTCTGCTTGCTTTAATGCCTTAACTACATCTTACACACAAAAAGAATGAAGAAATACAGTAAACCTTAATTCAACCCTCATTAGTTAAAAAAAAATTATATTTATTTAGACTTGTTCTCTGGTCCCAGCAGGCATTTACATTATTCATTTCCATCAAGCTCTCATTAATTTAGACACAGTATTTAACCACACTTTAACTCGGGAAACCCTCTGAGTGCGGCAAGCCCAATGCCCCCCAAGTGTGCTGTGTAAAAGAATGAAACTGGTGTTAGTGTACAATGGAAGGAAAGAGTCAAGGCTACATCGCCATCATCATCAGCGAGAACCCTATGGCAACAACAGAATTGCTGGACTTCTACATGCCTGTATGGGCCTTTATTGCCATTATTCTTGCATTAATCCCTGCACATGACACCATCTTGACCACGTGCCTTCAAAACTGAGCAATCACCATCTATGATGGCATTGACAACGACCACAATTTTGTCCGCAGCACTTGTGGCAAACCGTAGTTTTATCCGGACATGGTACTCATTGGCAGCATGCTTTTACAAATGCATGACATAAGGGGTGGGATTTTTTTATTTATATTAACAAACAGGCAGCAAAGACTGTCGCACAACAGTCCTGTCTTTCAGGAATGCAATGTGGTACTTACTATGATCAATGACCATGTGTTACTTGATAGCAAGAGTGCACTGCCATGCAAAAGCAGAAATGTGCTCAATCTGTGTAGCGAATGCAAATGAATCTAATGTGGTACTCAGAACAGCAACAGCATTAAAGAAATTCTGAATATCATAGGTATGTCTTGCACCTACACATAATGGTGAAAATCCAGTGAAAACAGACACCAGCAAAATTTGAAGCAATGATGCGCTGCCCACAGAACACTGCAGCTTCACAGGAAGCACAAAGGACCTTCTACCAACTGAAGCCACTGCCTCGCTGGCTTCTGAGAATGCCCACCAAGTGCTTCCAACAATGGTGGCAGAACACCTCTTCATCTTGAAAAAAGCATCCCACAACACCAGCCACCAAGGCTGGGCGAGCAACGTTAGAAAATTATGAGAGGTGTGGCCATTAATTCTTAAGCAGATGGCCTTGCCAACCTTTATGGTGCATTCAGACGTGAACCGAATCCAGATTTGTTATGGATGCGGATGACTATTCCACGGATTATTGCCTGCAGGGGCATTCATGAGACGGACGGGGTCCTAGCGGACAACAGCACCAGATAGCCAGATTACTCTCCACTGCATCTTCTGCGTTGGCTGCCAGCAGACCGGCTCGAGAGTATTCAACAACATGGAGGCCGACAGAAAACGATGCTTACTTTGTCGAGCACTGAAGAAGACTAATTTGTTTAGCTGAAAACAGCGTTGTTGGCGGAAATGCTGGATGGGAAGAAAAACCTACGGTACAAAGAGCTGCTAAAGACTAATAATAACTGTCGGGGTTTAACGCCTCAAAACCACAATATGATTATGAGAGACACCATAATGGAGGGCTCCGGAAATTTCGACCACCTGGGGTTCTTTAACATGCACCTAAATCTAAGTACACGGGCCTCAATCATTTTCACCTCCATCAAAAATGTGGCAGCCGCGGCCGGGATTCGATTCCGCGACCTTCGGGTCACCACTTGAGCACCATAACCACTAGACCACCGTGGCGGGTTAGCTGCTAAAGACTGATTTTGCTGCTGTTGCTCGTGGGGCCCCACATACGAAGGGAGGATACAGTAATGTGCAGATCTACAGTATAACTGCGTCACAACAGATCTGTTTACAACAGACATTCGGATATTACATACCAATTTGCGGCGTTATGCCGACCTCCGTATTTGTTCCATTGATTGAGCTTCGTTTACAACGGATTCTGGTACAACGGACATTCGGATATAATTGAGTAAAATGTCAGGCCAGCAAGGTGGTCAGGACTCCTTTAGAGTGGACTTTTCTACCACGGACATACCAAATTCAATAACTTCTGACTTCAAACATCGCTTAGCATACTTTCAGGACGGGAACAGCGCGCCGCGGATATCGACGTACCGATTTAAGAACGAAGGCCGCCGATCTCCGGTCTGTCAATGATCAGCAGCTATGCCTAGCTGTAGCGACAAAACATCGGCGCGCAGCGTGCTTAGTGTTGCATTTTGGGACGCTGACTAGCGAAATTGCTAGCCGCTGCCACCGCTTCTCCGAGCGGTCGCTGCACGGCGAGCTGGGGGGGTCCGCTGCCGATGCGCTAAATGCCCATCCGCTGTTCTGAGGAGCCAGCAGGCGATGCGATTCGTTGCTTGCGACGAAGGACATTGCGGCTTCTTCACTCTCTCATGTCCGCTAGCGCGATGTTCTTGCCCGCAAAGTTAGAATTTGTCTCGTACATCGGCACCGTGAGCGGCGTTAGGCCTAGCCACAACATCAAGTAGAAAGCTCGGTTGCGATGTGCGCGTGGCCGCGGTGCCCGATGTTTCAAAGTACGTGATGCTCGATTGCGAGTACAAAGCGTTGTCCCGCGGTGGCCTTCGTCATAAGCTCCGAAGTGCTGATAAGAGGACGTCTGCGGTGTTCTACGCACGTATGCGATGTTTGCGACGAGTGCGGCGCACTATCGTAATCTGATGATTGAGCTTCCGCTTGCAGCTGCCAAACTAGAGCGTTCTAAATTATCGTCGACCCGTGAACACAGAACGAGTGCGAACGCGTCACTAAGCGCAATTTTCGACAGCCACAACCTCGCGACACAAAAACAGCAGACGACAATCCTGAAGCGCGCATCACGGCAGAAGCAGCCAATCGGAGGCCTTGAATTGAACTTCAAACATGTGCTTTTTGTATGCTTGTTACTGAATGGAGGAGCTAGCTGAAACGGAGAACTTGAACACGTAGAAATGCTCTTTACGACGAGCCCAAAATGGTGGCGCCCGGCTGCGCCGTTGCCGAGCTATAATTTTGAAAAACGCTTTTTTTTGTTTTTTGCTATTTCCGCAATTTTCGCCAAGTCGGCAGAAGCAAAAAAAAATTTTATAGCACTTCTACGTAGTTTTCAGTGAAGATATTTTGGAATCAGATAGGAAATGGGCTACAGAAACTGAATATGTGATTTTCCAAAAATCGCGTCCCCCGTTAAAAATAAGACCATGTTTGTGACTCATGATTCTATCCGGTTATAACAGACCCATTCAGCGTTTACATAAAAGTCTGTTGTAACAGTACTTGGATTTTACGTACTCCCTTTACAACAGACCAAAATCCTCTTCACTATGAAGGTCTGTTGTAATGAGGTTATACTGTATATAGGTAGCTTTTACTTTTGCGGACAACAGGTACTGACCACGCACATTGCACTGCTTCACATTGTGTTTCTATCTCTTTGTTCCCATCTTTACCTTAAGTGCAGTGTTGAAACACGAGGCATATTCTGAGAGGGAAAAAAATGCTCTCGGCAAAACCACCACTTTGCCTTCCATAGAGTCCTGCATGTGCAATGACTGAAGTGACAACTTACCCGCTGTTCTCCAACCCGTCAATCAGCGCGCACTGAAAGTAATAGATTATCTCAAAGGTGATCGTCTTAGAACACGGCCCCATAAATAAACTGAATCATGCTTCAGCAAACAATGAACTCATGTCGACTGTGAGGACAGCCATATGGATCGAGCATTAGAAAAGTGTGCTGGTTTGTCCGCTAAAGCTACAGCGTTCCGCCGCCAGAATCCCGACGTGAAAAATAGGTTGGCATTATCCATCCGCGAGCCAGGCGGACGAGGGGCGGAAGAGGAGAATCGCTGATGTGAGGTCATGTGACATGCCGTCCACCCCTCCAAATCCTGATTTGGTCTTGTCATCTGAATGCACCATTATACTTTTACAGACAGCATGTTCGCTCTGAGATTGACTGGAAGGAAAGTGACATGGGTAGAACCTGCAGTCCTGCCCCACTGCACTCGCAGCTGCTGACACAAGCGCACTGCCTGGCAAATCACAAGAAGGCAAACAAATGTTTGGAACAGCAAGCTACTAGCATGACAACGCCTCTTGACAGAGAAAACAAGTAAAAATTGTAGCTGAGCAGAAAAATGTACTTTCTGCCAAGGGTAACATGCAGTATGTATAAGAGGAAGCATGCTAAACAAGAGGTGAACACATGTGCACTATACCTCCAATATGACAGCTTTGTGGGGTCCCTTGTAACCACCAACACAGACAACATCATCTTCATTCTCCCGGTCAAGTGAAACGGTAAAGAGCAATTTCTTGCGAAGTGGCTCAGTGATGAATGGGTCCCGTGGAGGTAGCAACTCCTGCCCCACTATGGCAGCATGTCCAGGGTCAAACTGAAAACAGCAGAGCCATCTCACTGAATATCAGTATTTTCCCTTAAAAACACTAACATTTTTGATCCCCCCTCCCCCCATAGCACCACCTCACAAACACACTTTCTATTTTTCAGTGGCACCAACCACTTCAGCTTCAAAATATTCGGCCACTAGTGGCCCCAAACCTAAATGGATGTGGCATATACAGTGAAACCTCGGTGATACGAATCTCACGGGACCACCAAAAATATTCGTATCATTTGAAATTCGTATCAGCAGAAAGCATGGAAAATTAGCATGCGACAAAAGAAAGCTGCCGTACATTTTCATTTATTGTTTTTCAGGGCCGCAGAAACGTCTACAAGAACCCTGAATGATTGTCAGTTAAGTTTTTAGAAGGCAGCAATCATACCAGCACTGATAAATATATGGCCCGTACGCATGTATTTAATTAATGAACCAGGTGCGTTGTGACCCGCGACAGCAGTAGCCCCTTTAAAATTCTCGTATGTTTTTTTTTTTGCATGACACCGGAGTACTGCAGCAAAAGTAACAAAAGAAGCGCTTTGACGCGATGGATCAAGGCCACAAAATTACAGAACCACGGTCTTGTGTTATGATTTTGTTATCGCGGAGGTGTTGGGATGTTTTGGGGATATTTACGGCCATGCCTGCACAAGTGCGAGCTCAACGGTCGTGCATGTTGACATTGTGAGGCGTGACTCCTTCACAAAGACCGTCATGATCTTCTTTCGGTCCTCGTCCACCTTTTATAGGATGTCTGATGCACGAGGCACGCACGTGTAAACACAGTACAACGACAGGAGCCCGCATCGACGCGTTAGAAAAAGAAGCATGGCGCAAATATCCTCTGTAATCTAAACGCGAAGGCACACGAAGGCACTTAAGAGCTTCAAAGATTGGCGCACACAATCTCGGAGGCTGTGACGCGTCTCTGTGAAGGTTTATTCTGACCATAAGAAAAGTGTTTTTCTGACACCGTGATTCTGACAATTTGGCGGTGCGGCGCGCATGCCCACGCTTGCGTTCCCGCGCTCACACGTGCTTGGCGCGTCTTCCGGGACAGCACGGACAGCACCTCTTCGTACCTGTGCGGTAGCGTACGTTCGTATCAAACGTCACTGGGTGAAAATTGGTTCGCAACAACCGTACTCCATTGCACTGCAGGCTAATGGGCCTTGGCCGGGACCAATGAAAAATTCGTATCACCCCGAAATTCGTATGAGCTGTGATCGTATCACCGAGGTTTCACTGTATACCATATTTTCTTGCGTATAACCTGCACAAAATATACACAAAATTCGGAGCTAAGGTTGAGGTACAGGTTATACGCGAATTTTGGTGTGTTGGTGTGCAAGGTGGCTCCATGGCATCGCTTCAAGGAAATGTAAGGAAAGTGGCTTCACAGCAATACGCAGGGATTTTTCTTCTTTTATTTTCCCGCGGGTTATTGTTGGAGGTGCGGGTTACATATAAGAGCTGGTTGTATGCGAGAAAACACGGTAACCAGAGTGGTTGAAAGCCTAATCTATAGGGCTCTTGCGAATAGTGAGTTGGTCGAATAATTTCTAATCGAATTCGAATAGTATATATCACGTATTATAAAGAAAAATGAGAATATTTGTCATGACCCAACTAACCTGTGCAATGCTTTTTTTTTTAATTGAAACAAGGCATGTGCAAATGTCATTCTTTTTGGCTCAAAGGAAGTGGAAGCAACTTTGAATAGTAGCAGGATTTGACATTCGGTAGAATGCAAGTGATACCCTGTAAAATATGTTAAGTTCTAAAATTTACTATACGTAAAGCATATAAGCCAGTATAACAAGCTTTAAAACTAAAAATTATGAATCGATGTGAAGGTAATATGCTCATTTAACCTTGTGGGACTTCGCAGCAGTGTGAATTTTTTCTGGAAAGGTGTACTCACAGTACAGCACCCCTCCACTGCAGTGAAACCACTTTTACAGGGGGGTTACATGGAGACTAATATGCACCTATTCGCTCATTTCGAATACTTAGAAATTTCCAATAATTTAAATTCGAATCGAAGTGAATTCCAATACTGTAATATTCGTTTGAATAATCAAAATGCTCGAATATTTGCACAAAATTACTAAACTTGCCATGCAGCAAAAGAGAAAGACAGCACTGCTTTGTAAATGATGTGCAAGGCCCACACTTTCCTTTAAAGGGGTACTGACACATAATTTCACGGCCGAAACAGCCTGCTGGATCGATTCCCGTGTACGTGTGTGTACCATCTGCAAAATATCGACAGCGAATAAAGCTTGGAAGGTATTTTATATGAATATTGAAGTTCGCGAGCGCAATCCAGCATTATAGGCCGCACCTGGTGCATTGACACCCTCAAAGGTGACCTGAGGTGACCCCCCTACATCCCCTACGTAATCGTTGCAGCCGGTACAAGTTATGATGACGTCGTAGCCGCCATTTCTGTTTTGACGTGCTTCCCGACGAATCACTCCTCGCCAGCGGGTCAAACTTGAAGTGATTCGCCACGTCAAAAATTTCTTCCATCCCCGCCGCAAGAAAATTGTCGCCATCAGACGACGATGAGCCCGGCGACGACAGACCGCGCGGAAATGCGTCACTGTTCTGTGTGCTCACGTGACCAAGCGTTTCACTCGCTAGGTGGTGATAGTTGCACCCGGCGGCTTGTCATTTTTGGAGCTCTGTAAAACCAAAACTGAGGCTGTGTCGGTAATGAGGAGCTTGTAATTAATTATCTGTCACGCGCTGCAGCAAACGATGTGCCATGTTATTACTAACAGGCCCCCAGCAACACATTGCAGCAAAAAAACACGGGGCGGAAGTTTTTGTGTCAGGACTCCTTTAAGGGCCACCTGAGGCTAAATGCAGGCTCGGGCAAGTGCAGAGAAAATCAAACATACACAAGACATGGAGAAAATGCCATTGCAGCACATGTTTGTTGCTCTACTGAACATTACTCTGAGTGTGTGCTTGTTTGGACATCTTCAATGGTCCCCTCACAGGATACAGGCAATAATAATAGCTGGGGTCTTACGTGTCAAAACCAGTGTGTCATAACGGAAGGAAAACCAAAAACCAAAAATGAAAAAAAAAAACGATATCACTGACCAGAGCAAAAACATAACCAAAATGTTATCTGTTATTTTGCTCCGGAGTGAAACCGAAATATTTTTTTTACCGGTTTCTGGTTCAAGGAATAATGCTGGCAGTCCGGAACAACCGAGATGATGCAACGTGAGCATTAATGCATATCTCAGGGTGAGTAGGGTACACGGTGAGTAGGGTACACGGTGAGTACTACCACGGTGAGTAGGGTACAGGCAAAGCAGAAGCATTGCAGCAGAAAAGATAAGCATTGTGAATAATTTACTCGGGCACAGTATTAGTGGATATCTCAGGCAGGGATTCCAAAGCAAAGATGTGTTGAAATTTTGCAAAAAGCGTGGCAACCGGAGCAGTTTATATTAAAGCAAGTGGACATTGCAGTGCCATTCACACAGGCCAGCATGGAGAGGGCACTCTTGGCACTGAAATTTGTTTTATGAGAGCAGGGGGCTTGGATATCACAGACTAAACTAGATGACGTGCTGCTTCAGAGACCATGCTCACTCCCTTGACGCAAAGCATTCAGCCTGCTCAGAGAATTCGTAATTCAGTTATGAGAAAATTAAATGCGATGTTTTATCGTTGATTTAATTTCAACATTTTGCATGCAAATAAAAACCATTACGAACCATTACAGAACATTTTTTTTTTCGTTCCGGAACAGAAATGGAGTAGAACTTTTTCCGGTGGAACAAAACTAAAACCGAAACAAAAGACATTTCGTTCCAACACCCTGGCCCAATACCATTATATAATGATGAGACATGCTGCAGTGGGGAGCTCTGGATTAATTTAGTAACAATTGTTGGGTTTAACATCCCAAAACAACGATCCAGGTTAATTTCAACTACCTGGGGCTCTCTAACACGTACCTAACTCTGAGCACATGGGTGCTACTTGCATTACACCCTCATCGAAATGCGGCTGCCGTGGCCGGGAACTAAACCCGCATTTTCAAGCTTAGCAGCGTGACACCCAACGTGCTAAGCTACCACGGTGAGTAGGGTACAGGCAAAGCAGAAGCATTGCAGCAGAAAAGATAAGCATTGTGAATAATTTACTCGGGCACGGTGAACACACCTGCAAAGTATTGCACCAATGTCTGCCACAACACAGAAAAGTCGAACAAAGGTCATGCGCCCTTTTCCTTGAAGGAGCCACTCGAACAGTGGGCGATGGCATCACATACGTGGCACTACTGCATTACGTGCATGCCCCTTGCAGCACGAAAACAGCCAGCAGCAGAGGCACGAACCAATCATCATGAAATGGACAGCATACAGTGCTTGGAGGTGTCCAATCAAGCAGGAAAGGCAAGGGACATGACAAAGGCGGAGGATGTGGGCCTTTGGTTGGGGCGAGATAGGGAAGAAGGCAGGAACGTCACTTGCGAGTGTAGACTGAGGCAACGAGAGCATGCCTCCACTATAAAGAGGGCAGTTTACCCTCACATACTATGGCTTCGTTTGCCTGTACCTAAACAACCAATAAAGCTTACGTAACAGTTCTTGCAGTAGAATGCTGTCAAGATAGTCACACTTCAAAATTTTCACCTCAGCAGCGCATGGTGAGGGTGGTTACCTTATATGAGAATTTGCGGCTTTTCTTGGCACCCATGCCATTAAAAAAGTTAAGTGAAAAGTCACCAGTTTCTAAAGAAAGGCACCAATCAGATTATCCATGCCATTAAAAAAAGTTAAGTGAAAAGTCACCAGTTTCTAAAGAAAGGCACCAATCAGATTATAAGGGGGTGGAAGTGCTGGGGCCATATTTTTGACTGACCACTTCCAAGGGAATAATTTTCACTTTTGTGCAACGCAGAATGACTCACAACACCTGACTGGAGGCCAACACCCTGCTAGCTGGCTCAGCCAAATTGCATCCGCTCAAAGTTAGGTAACCAAAGGTGATCAAACAAGAATTTGGTCACTGCTTTGTTTTCAAAATGTGAGAACGTGAAACCATTTTGTTTCCAAAATGTGAGAATTATGAATACTTACCAAGACTTGGAAAAGGCCCCCATAAGAAGACACCTGTGGCTGCCAGAGGCCCAGGTAAAACCGGTACTTGTGGAGTACTGTTACACGATAAAGAAAAACAGTTTATGCGCACAGCAAGAATAAATAAATGAGATAGAGGTCTGCCTCAGCTGAACGCATTCAAGTGAATACATACTCCAATAAATTACTTGATTCCTAAGACAATAGGGCTGTAACTGCTACACTATGTCTAAAAAAGAACGTGCAGAACCAATTTATAAGGATACATACAAAAGGAAAGTACTTTATCTATATAAACACACTGATATTTTTTTTCTCCCTGCATTGCACATATGCAATGACGTTCTGAATTGCAGGTATAGCACCAGGGGCGGCGCCAGCGGGGGCACGGGGGGGGGCTGAGCCGGGAAACGCAAGAGCGGGGAAACAGGTAAAACGAAAAAACATTTAGTGGCACAGAATTTTTATTTTACTGATTACGCTTGCAAAAACCAAGCAACATTGCCTGGTGTGTTCACTCGAGCCTAAGCAGCACGAAAAGTTTTTCGAGCGCCTGCAGTGTCATATCCTTTTCATAAATCTAGTGCCACCATGGACGACATCTGGCAAGCGATCACTTTTGGCGATACCTTCGCGAGATTGTCGCTAGATGCATCGGCGTCTCCGAGCGATAATGTAGCACTGTCGCCACCGTGGCTTGCAGTAGACAGTCGAACACCTCGCAAAAGTGAAAGTACCCCTGAAAGCAATCGTCGAAGAAAATGACCCTTGCTCCCTCCTAAACTTTGTCACAGGTGCATGCATGTCACTCGAAGGCTATGTTTTTGTTCGCAGCAACCGAAAGTACGTTATACGTGTCACTTGGTCGCATGCGCCACTCTTGCGGCTAATATTATGGTCAAGCCAGGCCAAACTGCGTGAAAAGCCAACATGGCCGCTCTCTTTCGTGGTCACTCGGCCGGCTCGGAGCACACTTCGCTACATATCATAGAGAAACGGTCCCACTGTTGCGACGTAACAGCGGGGTTCCCAATACATTGGATCCTATGGGAGCTATGCTGGGACCGGCGGAAAACTACATAACAGCCAGGAAAACGCAGCAGTGAGGAACGTAACAGTGGCGTTCTACTGTATTACTTAGTGGTTTCTGGAACAAATACAGTGCGTTTACGAATACAGGAGTGTACAAAATTCGTAAAAAAAAAAAAAGAGTAAGCTACAAAAAATGGATATAACTACTTACATGTACATGAAAAACACAAACGTAATAACTCATGCTGATAGTTGAAAGAAAAAGCAAAGAACAAATAAAAGTACAGAGTTAAGTAATAAAAATAGTACAGAGCCAAAGTTTAATATACAGTAAATTGAATAAAAGTGCAAAATATCAATGCACAGAACAAACCATTGGAACATTAATCACAGGTGGTTATTTGATCGTGATCATGAATGAGGCCTTGAAATGTGCTGGCGCTAGCGATGTGCTATGGCAACTTGTTTGCCTGTGATGTGCACATTATGAAAGATTCAGAATGGTGTTTAGAACGGCACATTATCTGTTTTACTTTGTTAGGATGGTCCCGGTGAGGAAGGATAGCAGCTGGTTGCAGGAAAAAGTCATCATGGACGAATGGGTGATGATACAGCATATCAAAAAGTGATAAGCAAGCAAGTTTACAGCAGTAGGAAAGTTCATGCAATTAAAAGCAAGTTTTAAAGCACTCACACTAGCAAAAGGTGAGTTTTTAGAGTAAATGAAGCGAACAGCATAGTTTTGCAGGGCTTCAATGTAATTAATGATGCAGTGTTTATAAGAGTCCTAGATTGCATATGCATTTTCAACTTGAGGTCGGATTGACATAGTATAAGCAAATTTACAAAGGTAAATAGGTGATTGTTTAATGTTGCGTTTGAAACAGCCAAAAAGAATGACTAGCAGAAGCACGGGTAGCGTTAAAAAGCACTGACGCCAATTTTTGAAGCTGAGTTTACTCCACCATACCAATCTCCTGTAAAGAGAGATGGCTCTGAGAAAGTGTGAGGCTCACGAAATGCTTATAAGATATTTTATTTGAACATTACCATCAATTTTCACATGGCGCACCTACTGACATCGACACTAGCGTGACATCAGGCTATGGTATCAATTCTGGTGACTTCATGCACAAGTATGGCTAGTTGTGATGATACCAGGTACCAAAACATACAAAATGGCCAGTTGTGACCAAAGGAGCCACGGAGTAGAGCAGCTGCGAAAACATCCTGATATCGTGCGGAAATATACGATGAAGAGCTCATACCGCATCATGACGTCAAGGTACAGTAGGAAACTAAACTAGCTTTTGCAAATACATTGTAATGAATTTTCAGGGCGTGTGTGCTGTGTCGTGCTATCTTTTTATCTTTCTCTCTCTCTTTCCTCTTCATCTTTAAATCTCCCCCACCCTGTCCCCATGTGTAGGGTAGCAAACCGGTTGTCCTATACTGGTTAACCTCCCTGCCTTTCCTTCTCTACTATTTCTTCTCTCTCTCTTCAGGGCGCACTCATGCTTGCCAGTACATTTTCTATTGGCTTTTCATTCGACACAAAAAAATTACAACTGAAAGTTTTCACCAGTACCCCTTTAATATGATAACCGCATGATAAGTATGATCAGAAATGAATGATAAGCCACCTGTACGATAGTATGAGTTCAACAAAGCTATCGTTTAATGTGTAAGATGATGGGATACGGCAAGCATAGTTAGTGAAAGACAGAGCCTTTGTTTAGCTATAGTTTATTTGACAGAAGTGCACTTGCCGGTTTTTTTGCTGAGAAGTGAGCTAAGTAGGAGCACTAGCACGAATTAAGCTACATTTCATAAGTCATATTCCGTATTTCACAATTCATGTTTCTGTATCTGTACATGCACAGTACTGGGTAGCAGTGCCTTGTGGTTTCCTCATTTGTTTGTCTTGCAGGATTTAACAACAAAGACAATGTGACAGTTCTGTATAGCAGCCAATTAGCCACGAGATACATCAACGAAGGCACCAAATTAGCCATTATTCTTGTCGTGCACAACATTAAGGCATTTGGCCAAATGGGTGGGTGGATCGACAGGAGTAGCAACGCATGAGATGACATAAGGAGCTAAGAATGTATTTTGAACACCTAGGATTTTTCAATGTGGGCCCAAAGCATGGCACACAAATGTTCTTGTATTGTATTTCGTCTCCATCACAACGTAACTGCCATGACTAAATATTTAACCAGACACCTCACATTTTGTGGCAGAAGACCATGTACAGTTAGATCCATGGGCGTAGGCAGGGGGGTGCAAAAGGGGCACTTGCCCCCCTCAAGCCACACCGGCACTTTCCCTCCACCCAAGCTATGCCAGCTCTCTCTGTCTGCCCCCCCTCCCCCAGCTGCGATGTAACACGGGTTTGCACCCCCCAAGGCAAAATCCTGCCGACACCCATGGTTAGATCCAACCAGTAACGTAGCCCGAAATTTTCTTCGAGGGGGCAGGGGGGTACAACCATACTATATGTATGTTTGTATGTGTATGTGTATATATATATATATATACATGCAAAATCAACAAATTTAGGGTGGGGGGGGTATTGAACCACCCCAACCCCCTCTGGCTACGCCCCTGAACCTGACTATATCGAACTTGGGTAAATCGAATTATCCTTTATATCAAACTACTCTCAAACATGACACTGTTTTGACGCCAATGCAGAGGAAAAATTACAGCTACATCAAACAAAAATAGCCGGAACACTTCCTACATCAAACGACGGGCAGCATGAAACACCCGAAGAAGTTGGCTTTCCTCCACAAGAAGTTCAATTTTCCTCACGAAAGGGGGTTTTTCCGCACGCATTTGGGAGAGCGAGTGGTGTGATTAACGCCACGTGAAGCGAGTAGAAAGTACCACTTGCCATCACGTGGAGAGATGCACAATATGAGATGCGCAAATAAGGAGAGATGCACAAGGCACTACAACACAGTACAAATCAAAGACAGATAAAGCAATGTGCACTATAAAGCAGAAAAGAAAGGCATATGTTTTTATTCATTTTTTTTCTCAGGGACGCAGCAACGTCATAGACAGCTCTGAATGGTTGCCAGTAACCTTTTTAGACATCAGCAATCATACTGGTACTCCTAATTATAGTCGCACGCATGCATGTGTAATTAAGGGACAAAATGTACTGTGTCACGCTACAACTAGTAGCCCCTTCCCTATTTTCGTATGTTTTTCCACAAGACAACAATGTGCTGCGGCAAAAGTGATGTAAAAAGCATTCTGCACATGAGAGAACAAGGCCAGAAAATTTTACAACTGATGTCCTGAGTTATTTTCTTTTCGAGGCGGGGCTAGGGCTGCTTTTCAGGAAGTTACTGGTGGTGCCCATAAAAATGGGAGGATTGTTCAGAATGTAGGAATCTTTCAGGGAAATCAGGAGAGCTGGCAGGTACGTAATTTAAGGGGTAAGTGCTTCTCAAAGTCTGATTCCAACAGTGCAAAATTGCAGCAAAACAGAGCAGGAACAGAATACAGCCCAAACTCAGATTGAATAGTATATTCAGGCAACTTACGCTTTGTGTAGATGTCCTTGAAGACAAAATTGCCAACGTGTCTCACTTTCACAGCAAATTCTAGAAGGAATTATAAATAAAGAAGAGAAAGAATCACAAGCCATCAGCAAACTACAACTTCCACATGTGCAACAAGCTGAAACACTGCAACAGCGACAATGTCACAGGCCATTCGCAGCTAGCACACCTCTACTCTACTGTGCCAAATAAATCAATCAATTTGACTGTTCAACACACTGCCAAACACTGGCTTCTGAATTTTTCTGCCACCCCCGTAAGAGAGCGAAATTTCAGTTTGACTTTTGATCGCATCTGTAATTCTTCCCTTTCAGACTCTCCAAGAATAAGTATTTACAAGAGATAAACTCACCTTCAGTACATGCCACACCTTCCCAAATTAAACCAAAAAAAATTAAGGCAGCTACACACTAGTGATGCCCAAGCCTGAACGAAGCGTGGACCTGGGTGGTCTTTTCTGTTTCTTTATTTTTATCTTGCTTTCTTTTTCTCTCATTTCTGTTATTTTTATGTCTTTATTTCTATTCCTTTCTTTATCTATTTCTTTCTTTCTCTCCCTATTACTAGCTTCCCCTTTCTTTCTACCCTTTTTTATGATATGATTTCCTCTCCCCTCCTCCTCACCCTCACTTCCCTTCCCAACCACCCCTGCTATACTATAATATACTATACAAGGCTATGCTATGCTCTGCTAGCATGCCTGGATAGCTGAGTGGTTGCAATTCTTGCCTTTGGACCGTGGGTACGAATCCCACCTCGCCAAGAAATTGTTTTGCCAAGAATTTCTCTCTCTTTCTTTCTTTCTATCTTTCTGTACTCGTTCTCTCACCCGAGTTATTGCATCCCATGGCGGCCGGACAAATCAGCGCACGTTTTCTGGGAGCGAAGCAGAAGATGAAGAGAACGAAGAGAGCACGTGCCAGTTCATGATGATGGTGATAATTTCTGTCTGCACTACCTTGCGCAACAAAAAGCTTAAACAGCTCAGCTGTTGAAAATAGGCTTTTTTGCATGATCAATGTTTAGCAGCACAAAAAAGATGAAGGACAAAATGAGTATGCTACACACTTGGCAAATTTTGTCATGTTGCCCAACAGACTGCTTATATGCCCTAGGCTGCCTCTAGCACTGGCACACGCTCAGCAGTTCACATTGCTCAGATTCTTTTATTCTGGTAATACACAGTGCAATTTAATCTATCCATTGCCACTATATTCATTAGTATTTGAACCGTACATATTACGAAAAACACAGCTCATCACATGTATAGTCCAATACAACTACAGAAGTCCGCGGCATATCCTCCTCGAAGGCGGATGCACACAAGCCTGCACCAATGGGTGCGCACTCCAGACTGACGTCATGAGCCGGACTGCCAGTTACCCCGTCTTCGGAGAACACTGCTGAGTGCATGTGCGGGACTGTTTCTTTAGTCGTGGAGGCGATCGGCTGCCATGCTTCTGCCATCTAGATGGGGCCTTTCCGGACCTCTTAGTCGTATCTGACTATAGTTTTTAATCAGACAAGAGCACACAGTCAATTTTGGCATGCAGAGGTGCAGTTAATGTCAGCATTTCTCACAGTCACTGTTCTCGAAACTAGGGGTGTGCGAATAGTGAAATTTCATCTCGAATCGAATAGTTCCGAATAGTGGCCAAAAATGTCAAATATCGAATCGAATACGAAAGAATTTATTGAAAATTGAAAGAAATAACAAAGAAATGAAATTTGCTCATGCCCTCGAGTACATAACGCGGTGAGTGACTTTTACCAAAACACAAATGTCATGCAGATATACAAGCTGTTTCACATGACCTCCATGGCTTCAGGCTTTGTCAACGTGGTGTTACGGTGTTTACTGCAGTTGAAAACCGTAGCAGGGCCCGTTACTATCTTGTTTACACGAAACGTGTAAATAAGATAGACGGTGACAGCTGCATTGCGCGCTTGTTTGGGCGTTTTTTTTTTTTTTTTGTCAGTTTTTACAGGCGCGCAGGCATGTGCATAGAAGAGCCACCATTTCAGTCTGCCGCGGCACTCCTAACCTTTTAACGGCTAACAGATGGACGGTACAGTAGCTAGTTTGTTTTGTTTTTTTACCCCAACAGTCGCGCAATATGGCTCGCCTGACAACGGTAATGCGGTGCTTCATTGTCATGAGTGCTCTGGGACCAAAAAACTTCAGGCACCAGTTCACAGCAGCATTTTAAATACGCGCCAGAACGATGGGAGTTTCTGAATGAGTGGTACGGTGCAGGCAGTGGCGACTGCACAGCGTGAACAAGTTTTCACAAGTGAAACCAGTCACACAAGGTTTCATGGGCCAAAGTCGGGACGTTTTACGGCGCTTGTGGGGTACGCAAAAATTCTTGCCTTTGTTTCGGAAGCGAAGTTGTGAAGGGCCGCACAGTTTTCTCATGTGTTTGTTTTTTACGTGAAGTAATTACATAATCATCTTTAAAATAAATGTGCACTCATTTTTGAACTAGGATATCGGTGAAAGTTTCAAAAACAAGCCTACTGTAACGACATTGGCGTTAGTTTTAGCCACCCCACCCTAACCAAGTTGCACCATTGACCTTCGTCGTGTTTCAGAAATTCGTCCTGTCGAATTATTCGAAACTTCGAATGCTTGCTATTCGAAACTCGAATATTCGCACACCCCTACTAGAAACACAATAGAGTGCAGCAAGAAAGGAACCTGCAGCTCGCTACCAGCAGTGAAAACAAATGTTTTCTGCATAATTAGTGACAGTTTTCCTGCATGTGATGAACATCTAAAAAAAATATACATGAATTATTTAAATGTCTAATCTAACTTTAAGAGAAAAAAACAAAGCTAGGCATGCTATATATCTTGTATATTTCAGACTTATTTTGGTACTTTTTAGCCAAATAACAGATTGTGCGGGTACTGCCTTACAATTAAAGAACAAATAAATTTTCAGAAAATTTCTGAATGACTTTTACTTTATTTGAAATCGAAGTGTTAATAATTAGGCTATGATTTGATGCAGTCCAGTGTACTTTTCAGGTAATATTTTTGTAAACAACGATAAAATATTAAATTGCTGACGCTGAATCTCGTACTTGCTTTTTATAACAAAATTCGTGTGCGCGTGTCCAACGTGTACAAAAGACATTTCAAAATACAAAATTTCTTAACGCCATCCCCGTTAAGCGATTGCTAGTGACGCTGTTTGCACAGCTGTTGCTACACTGTACAAATACGTCCCAACTCAGGCACAGTGATCGACCTATTGCAAGTAACAAAGAACGAAACTACAGATGCTAGAAGGGCTACCGAAATTGAATTGGAACAGGCAGGTGTTGTTAAGCAAAAATACAACACTATGGGGTTTCCTGCTTCAGGTAAATCAGCAAGAGGTCCCAGTACAATAAAAACAGCCGTGTGCAGGAATAACACCGCTCACTAGAAACTACGCACTGCATTTACGTGGAGAGATTCGTGTTTGTCAATACAAACTGTCATTTTAAGAAAGAAACAAAATTGCGCCATTAGCGTCGGAACAGTGGCAAGCTCTGAAACCGCCTGTATCTTCTACCGTGAGGATTTTTCGCACAGCATTGAGTTTTCAGTGTGCTGTAACGTCGTTTCAACGGCCCACGTCGGCTACGGGCAAAGCCTGCGAAACCTGACAACTTCGTGATGACCGACGTGCGACAAGCGCATGTCACGGCGGGAAAACTTACCTAGGGCACATCGTGTTCGCCAGACGTTTTCTATAAGACTCGCTTCATAAAAGGAACGGCACACTTGAGCGACGGAGGCGATGTCTTTACCATTTAGAAAACTGAAGATTTTCGCCAAGAGCTCAGGCGGGAAGGACTCCATGGCGAATCTATTGATAGCACTAACGCTAACGCTACGTTGCTGAACAAAAGACATACATTTTTGGTTTCGGTCTTTCGGTCAAGGGTTTTCATTCTGCACGATGCAAACGTTATTTATTCGTATTTTTAGCTGTATTTTGCGTACAGTGCCATTACTGTCTTTAGACAGGTAATAATTATTCATATGTGTTTTCTGCTTTTTCTTTTTTTCAGACGAAAATGTGTTTTGTTCTAAACGAATGTGAGAACCCGGGACCTTGTCAGTACAGGAGAGACATGTCAGTGCAGGACCATGTCAGTACAGTACTGTCTAACAAAGGCAATGCCTACGAGTTGCTCAGCATACAACGTGGCATAAAACACTTCCGAGAAACTCCACAAGAACTCATGAACCACGTTCATCACATCATGCAGTTTTAATTTCACCTAAAGTGTGGTGGACTCTTTTATGATTGGCCCCTTCTAGAAAACACAGTCGGAAAGTTCAACCATGAAGCTTTTTTTTTTTTTTTCGTCGTTCAACGCGCAGTTTCTCCTTTTTTTCCTTTATTATGAACATCGTTGGCAATAGTGTTGTTGACATAATGTTTATTAGTAGCATATGAGTATTTGTGCTTGTTATTTACGTTAGCCAAGCGTACAAAATTATTTTTTCGACGTAAGAACACATGTACAAGCGCTTCGATATGCGATACAAGAACCTGTGATTTTTAATAATGAAACAGATCGTTTCCCGTGTATTTAGAGTTATATTTAATGACCTACGAAGCACTCACATTTAGCAAGCTGAACTCTACCATTCACACAGCTGCGTGTTATTTTCTGTGCCGAAACATGCAGAAACTCCATGAGTAACTCCACGGTGTTTTGTGATGTGTGCACTCTGCTGTTCGTTGTAGCAACTATATAAACAACCGGTTGCTAATGACATGGGTTCGAGACTATTCTTGGTTGCTCTGTGTTTCGGCGGTTTCGGTACGCATGCGTGTGTGATTGAAGGTGGTGGCAGGGTATCCTCACTCGACATGCAAAAGACAGGTGAGCATTCGTTGTTCTAGCTCTTCGCTTGACTCCCGTGCGTGTACGAACGCATAGCACACCGGTGGTTTAAATATTTTTTGTCGCAAGCGCTATTCGGGTGTATGCGCGATTTTGAAAGATGCATCCGAGAGACGATTAGGCTTAGTTTCTTTATCAAGTCAGAGTAGGTGCGAAGTGCGCACACTTTGAAGCTTCTCAATGAGGTGTCGCGCCGGTGGTTGCATGAAAGTAAGTGCACCGCAAGCGTCAGCTGCATTTAGAATGTATCTTAACAATTTGCTGTCGTGAAGCGCCCTTTAGGTGTGGTTCAGCAAGGTGCAAGACCCCGGCTATTGTTTGAAATCCGGGCTTTTCCACTGAACACTGCGCCGCCGCCGAGTTTTGTTGCTTGATATTTATTTGATTTTAGCCACTTCATTTTGTAATGCATTTCTGCTTGTTACGTCGCTCTGAAAATCATTCGACGCGTAGTCGGAGAGTTTCAAATTCCTGCTTTTTCTGTGCGAATTGCCGTTCTTTGCGGTTCCATGGAGCGGTTTGCAGCCATAGAACCCGGTGCATTGAACGTTGGACGAGGCTCATCGCTTGCCGCGCTCTGCGGCTCTCTTTCGTAACCAGTAATCTGGAGGAGCGGTGTGCTGTGTGTTTGGCAAATGAAGTTCGCTCCTTCTAATGAACCTTACCTTGCATTCGTTAATTAGCTTGCGCTCACTCGCTTTTTTTTTTTCGTACATTTGTTCGCGAGGTCGACTGGTGAGCTTCGCTCACTGTGAAATTCGACGATGTCGAAAAGTGGTAGAAGATTTTTGCGAATGTTGGACAACTAAAAGGAAATGATGGGAAGAGAGAGAAAAGAACGAGCTGTAATAAGCGTCGGAGGAATTTAGTAGCGGAAGGAGCCTTATCGGCGCGTTGCCGGCGAAGCAAATCTGTTGGGCCGGACGTTGCCAGAGACCGGATGGGTACCATAAGCAAAAGGCGCCGATGTCTTATTGTTTACGGAGTCGAGGAAAGACCGCGAGAGCGGATACTGCTTAGGGGCGAGGCAGTGCCCACGTCGGTGACTCGGTGCGTGCTCTTCGCTCGGCCGGGGCGATGGTAGCCTAGTTGCCATGGCAACGAGCGTCGGTTGCACACCGACTGCTCGAGCATGATTCACGCACCCTTGTCCTGTGAACGATAATAATGAGGATGGGAGCGTGTCGTCGCAGAGGAAACTGGTAGCTGTGAGCACCCAGTATCTGCAGGGGAAACGGGGACGAAATCGCGGCGACTACGTTGTGACAGCATATCCTCCGCGGCGACGCGCGTCTCAGTACCGTGAAAACGAGACCGAGAGCCGGCTCTCCTGTCGCCTCCCGCGCGAGTACCCATGCGAACGAGCTTGATGTGCATTTAACCGTATACTTCCTGTCGCGCTGGCTTATGTTCTTACGCAATATAGTTTTTCTTATTGCAACTCGTCGCAATCCGTGTCAGCTTGCTTGAATGCATTTTCATATTTCACGTTGGAAAGCTGCAAACGTCATTCTTCGCTCGCGAAACTGTGCAGTTTGCAGTTCATCGGTTTCAGGCGTGAGCTTTGGTCGATGTTCACCGCGCTAAAGTCGATAGTCGTGTGTAGCCTTCTAACTGTATGGGACATCGTTTTGTAAGTGAATTGCCTAACGGCTGTTTTCTTTAGATCACAGGCGTAATGCTTCGCGATACTTGATGCATTGTCAGCGCTTTCGGAGAATAAGAAAATTCAGAAAGGGAAAATAAAAACAGTACACGAAGTTGAAGGAGAGTGTCCCACCTGTTGTTGGTTTTCTCTTTTTGAATATCTCTTTGAGAACACTGGAAATGCATCAAGTATTACAAATTCAACTAGCCCAGCATTTTGCCATAAGTGATGTTTTTGCTTGTATAAAACACAAAATTTCAATATGTCCATGTTTTGTTTGTGCAAAACCTGTCACAGCTAACCACTGTGACAAGTAAGATGCAAAGAAAGAATGAAATCAAGTTTACTGCTTAGCAGCTAGCATTCACACCTTGCATTAAAAGCACCCTTTTCACCGTAATTTGTTTAATAATTTTGAAACTAGCCCTTGAGGCGACTTTTGATGAAATCACAATGCTGGTGTACTTGTGTGCATCGAAAAAATCGAGTTTGTCAAAATTGTCTTCCACTAAAGTGTCTCAACAGAATGTATTTTTAACATTTAAAACTTGTTTTTTTTTTTTAACTAAAGTCTTTGGAATGACTGTTGATGTAATATGAAAGTGACTGTTGTCTGCTATATTGGAACTGGGGAAACTGGAACCATTTTAGTGTGCCGAGTGCACTGACCTTGCAAAGTCAGTTACTAGCCTGTGGAGCCCATACTACTATTTTACCTCTTGTGTCTGTATTTGCATGCCTTACCCTCTTTTATGATCAGTGCACTTATCTGGCTGAACACCTTTCCTCTGACACCATGGCTTGAGGTGACAGTACTCCTTTATTTATACCAGATGAAGGAAGAACAAACTAGTGATAAGTAGCTGAGCTTATAATTACTATCGGGGCTGTGGAAATAATTTGGTGTGATACGTCTCATCTCCAATAATTAATCATTTAAGGAAATTATATACATATATATTGTGCTGTATGCTGCTGAGCTCATAGTGCCAAGTTTCATTCCCAGCCTTACTCTTAATGTCTTCACTACGTTATTCGTAGCCTATGTGCTGCTTTGGGATGTGTAAATTCGGCAGTCTGTTTTTGTATAGAGATGCCATAGTGTACAGCCGCTGCCAGCATTTGCCGGAAAAGGCTGTCACTGTCGCTGAGAAGACATGAGATGTCTAAGAACTTGTAAAATGGACTGTTTCATGGGGATTTACACAGTGCCAGTCTGGTCAATGTAACTAAAATATTGTGCTTTGAATCATTGCTTTTGTTGATTTTTTAAAAATTTATTGTTCCTGTACTCTGTCTTACATATGCTCAAAAGTTGGAGATGGAATTGAAGCAGCTTTGAAGTGAAAATGTCCCGATTTAGACTTTTTGCCTGTATTAAAAATTCATTTGAAATAATATTGGGGTCAACAAAGGAGAGTGCTTAATACATAAATTTTTTAGGGTATT
The DNA here is from genome assembly GCF_013339695.2 of Rhipicephalus sanguineus. Taxonomy (NCBI): domain Eukaryota; kingdom Metazoa; phylum Arthropoda; class Arachnida; order Ixodida; family Ixodidae; genus Rhipicephalus; species Rhipicephalus sanguineus. Next base: position 229,991,888 of record NC_051176.1, read on the forward strand.
GACTCGAAATTTCCGCCTCCATTGAAAGATTCACTCTTTGGGATATTTTTAGTGAATTATGTATAGCGAGCTGGTTGGTTACAGTGGTCAGTCGCCGACAAGAAAACGTCGGTTCGATCCCGGCCAAGCTGTCGCATTTTGATAGAGGCATGTAATGCTAAAGGTCCATGTACTGTGCAATGTTGTTGCGCTCTAAAGAATGCCAGGTGGTCGAAATTGTCGGGAGCCCCCCACTATGGAGTCTCTCTCAGCCTGAGTCGCTTTGGGACGTTTAACCCCATAAACCAACGGACAGCATGATGTATTGCTCTTATAAGAGAGTTACTATCTATACAAGAGAACAGCACAGTTTCTTTTGTCGGCAACGACATCATCAACTTTCATGAGGTTTTGTAACATTTCTCGGAAAAAGTGAAAATATTTTCAAAGCGACAAGAAAGCTATTCGAATAGCTGTCGAGTATTAAGGCAACTATTTTCAAAGCAGCCCTGGAATTGTAATGTTACCATTTCAGAAACAGCCCAAGAATTCCGCAACATTTTATTTGAAACAAATATTCACAAGCTTTAACAAAGGAACATCACAATCACTTTTAACCGACCAAAAAATACCACATTTATGTAAACTGTGACAAGCTCGTATGCAGCAGCGACTAGAGCCTTAGAAATATTTCGTAACTGCAGGTTGAAATACAGCAGTGACTTAAGTCACAGCTTTTAAATAAAAGTGATATATAAATATTAAACAATATCCATGAGCCAACATCATGATGCAGATAGTGGACTAATCACTCTGTCCCTTCAGCGACACTGGAGTTTTAAGGAAAAACGCCTTCACCCTGTGATCAATGTAGCGTCGATAGTCCCGTAAAACCTTGGGCTGCATGCATCTAGGTAATTCTATGATTACAGCAAGAAACGTTACCCCTATCTGTTCCAACCTTTCGTTACTTTTCTTCATCGGTGCTTATTATTAGAAAAATATTCAGTATTTCTAATGTGCACTATTTGATTAGAGTACCGAATCAAATGGAACGCTATTCAATTTGTTATTCGAAATTTTCGAATATTCGCACACCTTTACGATGCAGCAATTCTATAAACAGCGCTTAACAGTAATCAGCCGTGTTGGCTTTACATATACGAATGACGTTGATCTGCTATGTGCCATGTCGCGGGCTTGATTCCCGGTTCGCGCCAGTCGTGTTTCTACGGAAGCAAAATATAGAAAAAATAATAATAACAACGCTTATGTATGCAGTTATGTGCATTTAAAGAACTGTAGATAGCGAAAAATCCGGAGATTTCACTGCGGCATGCCTTTTAATCGTGTTGCGGGTTTGCCACGTGAAAAAAACAAAAACAAAAAACGAGCAGCAACATTAAAGTGGGCAAAATTGATTTATTATGCGCCTGTGCGAAGTATATAACTAACTTTTTTAGTGTCGACTTTTCTGTAAACCTCGTAAAAAGTTCTTGTGATCAATAAAAAAAATGCATGGGAGCTGTAAATTAACGTATCAATTTTCCACTTAGGGGCTCTAAAGGATGCAGTTTACAAAACTATGATGTTTGCGTTGATGCAGAGTTTGGGATTTGCAAGTGTTGCGCTTACCTTTCTTTATTTGTAGTTTATCAATTACTATTATTAAAAGTATTTCGACATTGTGAAGTTATTTGTAATATATTTCCACACAACACTGCTTTTTGTTGCCTCGTTATCACTTTGTTTGATATGGCCGTTAAAAGTAGACTAAAGTGAAACAGTAAATTAGTTTATACTGTTAAATTGTACTGTGAAAGCTCTAGTGTCGTTAATTTTACCCCCATAAGTTTCTTAATAGGAAAATCGCTGTCAAAAGCTTCAATTTCAAATTTCCCGCGGAAATCTCCATTGGTGACGTCACGGATTTCAGTGTTTTTTCGTATTTTGGCCGCATTGGGTCAACGTAATTTCCTGGAACTTGGTATATGAAGTCTCTGGCTTCCTAAGAATATAATGCGCATCATCTTTACCGATTAGGAACTGCGTAGGCCGTAGTAGGCGCAGTCGAAATGTCGGGAACTTCAATATGGCGTCGCCCCCCGTATTTTCTTTTTGCGCGTTTTCTCGCTTACCAAGCGTCTTCTCGCAGCAAGCGTGGTGTTTTGGTATCGTGAAAGAGTAGTTTATTAATATGATTAAACTCATTTCTCTCTTAGTGTCCCTTTAAGATGAGGATTGTCATTTCTTTAGGCAGGCAGAAAAACCTTTTCTTTTTTGTCACAAAATATTTTAGATCATCTGTACGTGTCTCCGGGCCATTAAATCCCCACAGCTTCTAAAATGAAATATGAAATCTAAGGGAGTTACACTTTCACTGTGGCGGTTCCATGATGGCGTGGGTTGACCGAACATCGGGACGGGCGTTTCCGCAAGGTTCCCGTTAAGTTTCACAGCATCAGCTGCGGTTCAGTTGTTTATCAATAATGAAAAGTCATATAATATTATGAATTTAACGAATACGCAGTGTGGAAAGTTTGATAACTAACTTTTTATGGCGCTAAAGCAGGCGGCCGTAATGCGCGAAAGCAACTTAGAGAGCAGAAGCGTAGCCAGAAATTTGTTTCGGGGAGGGGGGGGGGGGTTCAACCATCCTTTTTTGTTCTTGCGTGCGTTTGTATGTGTGCGTTTATATATACGCATGCAAAATCGAAAAATTTCTGTTCCCCCCGGCTACGCCCCTGTTAGAGTTTACGCTGACGTTCCAGTGCTGTGTTGCACGGCGCGGAATTCATGAACGAGAAACTCAATTGGTTGAGATAAATTGGCGCAAATTAAAAAGCAAGGAAAACAAGGAAGGTGACGAGGACAGGTGCTCCTTTTTTTCTGTCCCCCTTCGTTATTTATTTATTTATTTATTTATTTATTTATTTATTTATTTATTTATTGCGCTAATTTATCTGAACCACTTATGCACGACCAACTAGCCCAAGTGTTCATACTTTTAGAGAAACTCAATGCCTTCGTTGTATCTGCCTTTAACCGACATCTTATATCATACGAAAGGGAACACTTCCGAAAGAACACCCTAGGGACCAAAGCTATTTTTTAACAATGTTTCCTTTTATTGTGCCTTTATAGCGTTTTTTTTTTTTTTTTTTCCTTGGGGGAGTGGGGGGGGGGGGGTGACACGTATTGGAAAAAAATGCACGAACTGCGCGTCCAACCAATTGTACCGATTGCATCGCGCCGTACCCGCTGCCAAAGAATTCCCCGCTGCAGCGGTCGGCGAGGTGACGCATTTCTGGAGCAGATTAAAATACTCGCAAACTCTGACGTCGGAGCGGGCCCGTGGCAGTTGAGACACCGCCAAGAGCAAATCTATGCCAGCGGCGAACGAAAATTAAAAATAAATAAATGAATAAACGTTACGGGGTGACGGAAATAATTTCGTGCATCTGACGCCAAGCCAGCAAAATTGACCTGCGAACGGTCGTTGGCCGCTCGATATGGGTATTCTAAAAATTAACGCAAAGATGCTTTTGGAAAGTCAGCTCCTCAGGTAATCTGAGCCGATGTCGGTCGCTAAACGTTAGGCTCGTCGCAATTACCTTGTTCATGTTCCCGCGATCGGTGGATGTGTGACGAAAGTCGAGTAATTCGCTGGAATTCTGACTTAGAATCGAGCACTTTTTTATCCCGTGCGTTGTCTGACACAAGAAGTGGAACTCGGTCGTGAGCGGCCATTATCTGTAGTGTGTACCTGCTTAAAGTGGCAGTCAGCCAAGGTCGATAAGGTTGCCTGCCGCCCCTCAGCGCATTGACCTCGAGGTTGTCAACTGGTTGAGTACCGTGCGCTAAAGAAGAAAATCGCGAACAGGTACTGGGGCAGTACAGTGGCGCATATTCTTTGCGCTTCTTGCGTGCGATGAACATGCGCCTGGTAATTCACAATTTTAACTTTTTATTACTGCTGCGTAACTCGTGACTGAGAGACCCTCACAATAGAAAGCTGGCGGTTGTATGAGGGTCATTACTGCTTAGGTTACACCTCGCGGAGATGCAAATATGTAGCTGTGTTTTTATATTTTGTTGTATTTGCAATGCAGTTGCAGTAATAAGAGTAATACTGCAGTTCTACGAACTTCTGGTTCAAACTTCAAGGCAACACTAAATTAATCATTGTTTCACACTAGCAAGCAACATCCCTTTCTTGTAAATTACAGGTAACTTTTATTTAAGGAAGTGACATGCCTGTTTAGAACAAACACGCAAGCGCGCACCGTAATGCGGCTGCAAATAGCGATAAAGTGTTCGCAATAACGTGTTATGACACCGCGGTGTGTTCACCACGTGCCGGCCGGCAGAAAATATTTCTTGTGTTTGTGTTTAGGTATGTATAATACATGTATCTATAGTCGGTGACAACCTAAGAATAAATATAAGCTCCGCCCACGAGGCCACATTGCCCATATTTTGCATGCCTCCGCGCTACAAACGAAGTAGTTCCTAAACAATGGCAATAATTTTCACTCATATAAACCTTATTTTGCAATACTGCGCTGATATTGAAATAAAGAAAGCAACGCTAGATAAAATAAATTGTGAAGGCACGGAGTTCAGCGTCAGCATAACAATATATGTGTTGTTTAAATCGCACCCCCCGCCGCGTTCATCTCGGAGTCTATGCGGAAAAGGAATGTACATCTCAAAGGCGATGTTTCTGAGCAGTACCTAATATGATATTAAAACAAAGAATGCCAGATTTAACATAAAACTTAAAATAAAGGAATCGTTATTTTACGGTTTCACAGAACAAAACGGGGACCTTAATCACGTTTAATGAGGTCGTTTGTAATTTTTTTGCGAAACTCTCGCCGCTAGCTTTCTTCACTGCCTGCTGTAACTGTGGCAACTGTGACTCTAAAGGAAGCATGGCGAAGTGGTGTGAGGTTGCCTCTGTGAATTTCGACTCTTGTGTTGCCGTTAGTACCGCATTTGCGTCTGTTGTCGCCGTGCTTGTAATCGTGTTTGAGGAAGACGCCAAAGCTTCATTTGACGTCTTGTTTCATCGAAATAAAAGCGTGTTGCACACATGGCGTTTAACTGTCGGGGCCTTTGCGTGCGTTGCCGTTCACGCCAAGGAGGTGCACGCGGCTAAATTGGCATTGACTAAAAGCTTTACGTGGGATTGTTTCTCGCTTCGACAACTTGCACTGACACCGCCATTGCCCCTTAAGCCCTTGAACGTTCAAGTTTTTAGTAAGTTTATTATTTCTTTATTACATACCTGCGTCACCCCCATGGGAATTACAGCAGGGGGGCCCACTTTTGCTAGAAGAGGGGCCCCTACCTTCTATATATGTGTGTATCTGTGCGAAGGTATATATATTTATACGTAGATTGTGAAGAGGCTGTCATTGGTTACCTTAAGACAAATAGGAAAAGGATAGACGCTTCTCAAAAAGAGTTTATTTGTCAACGTTTTGATTGGAGACTGATCTTTATCAAGGGAAAATTTACGAGGCTTCGATGCGCTTTTATAGCATCGTCCTCCGTGCAGGTAGAGCGACAAAAAAATAAATAAGAAAAAATGTAGGAATGAAAAAATCAGGAGCCAAAAGATGACAAATATTCACTCGGACATCCTCGAAGAAAAAAAAAAGGAAATCATATCGATGTCTATATAGATAATCTCGGTGGACACAATCAGTAAGTACATTCCTTTCGCAGATTGTCAAGCTCCACCTCTCCGGCTCCCCCCTCCTCATTTGTTCGTGAAGCATAGTGATGGGGCGAGGCTTCACAAGAAGGGATAAGCGCTTAAAAAAAAGGGTCTATGCACTATAGGCTTCACGAGTTTAATATAAACACATTATCACTGCGTAATACATGCACACAATACACGCGAAATGCTAAAAAAACGCACGTTAGACAAAAACAAGAATTCCAAATATGATATCGTGTCGTACGACGCAACGCCTTTAAAAACATAAAACATAAAATACGAGAATACGCATACAAAACCACTACTTTTGCCAACTCCTTCTTCTTAAAAACAATTAGAGACTGGAATGAACTTCCCGAAGGTATAGTGAACTTGAGTGACAACAGTGCTTTTTTGTCATCGTTGTGAAATTGTGACATAGGTATTTCTCTTTTTGTACCTGTTTGTCATGTGCAATATTGTACTAAAATATTTTTTATTTTAATTGTTATATGTTGTTATAATTGAATTTTTCACTATGTTTGGCGTCTTATCGCAGAAATGTTACCAACAATATTGACTTCCTATGTATACCCCCCTGCAGTAATGCCACTACGGCGTTGCAGGAACTATGTAAATAAAAACAAAAGCTTTTATTTTTTCACTCAATAATAGTTTTAGCGGCGTCACTTCAGTTACGATCACGATCCATGCAATTGACGTGTAACAGCGAGCACATCCTTTGACAGTTTGTAGACAACGATTACCTCGCACGGCGTTTCTCATCGCAAGGCGTTCGTGCATCGAGCGCAATACTTACGCGACGAGCACTTCAACCTAGCACATCATTATGGGCTGGTGGAACTGAATTCCATTAAGACGACGCAACTGCGCCAATAGGCACACGTCACGTAATCACACACGCACCAGATGACCACAATTATCTTCTTATAATGCACACACCACTGCATATTTTCCACACGCGGTTTGTTTACTTTCGCATTGTGTTGCGCTAACGCGCTATGTCGGTCGCTTTCTTTCTCTCACGCTTCGTCCGCACATACGTCACTTATATAGGCACACAGCCCGGCGCATACCACAATAGATCACCAAGATTCCCACGTTGCGAGCTCCAAGTAACATACACACACACACGCGCACATGTGGCAACGCTAATGCCATGCCTTTTGCGGACGGTGAATCGTACACAGACGCGCACATTCCGACTTCACTTTCAGCTCACTGCACACGAATGAACGCGATGACAATCGCCGATGTAGTGACCCTAAGGCGATGTGCTTGGCATATCCCAGCGATGGAGGGAACACACGCCGTGTTGCAACTTGACGCTGCCGAAACGACGGAACGCGCTAAAGCGTTGTAAAACACTCCGAGCTGCTGCCGCTTCGGTGAACTCCAGATGCGGCACTCACAAGCTTCCACTGCATCGGATGACGACCGGCGAGGATGATGGTGGGTACGTGCGGATAACAGTAGGAAATAGCTTCTTCTGGAAGAAACCAACACCGCAGGAAATCCGAATTGATGGATCTCGGTCTCGGTGCAGCGGTACCTCGCCTCTCGTCGCGAACGGCGCCATGTTGCGTTTTTCATTGGTTCATCTTAACCGTTACGTCATGGTAAAGAGGGGCCGTAGTTGGACGCGCATAATACAAATGGACAGTGGTACAGTTTACTTTTTATTCTTAGCTTGTCACCGACTATAAGTGCGTTTTTTCTTTTCCTTCCCCCCCCCCCCCCCCCCCCCCCCCCCCCCCCCCCCCCATAAAATGCACGTTATTCCCGTATGGTGCTGCATTTGTGTAGGTACACCAACGAGAGGCACACCCACTTGCCACGGTGGCTCAGTAGTAGCTGAATCGTTTAGCAGCTGAGCATGATGTCGCGGGTTCAAATCCATCTCGACCGCATTTCGGTTTATGTACAATTACTACTGAGAATTAATATTCTATATAAGAGTGCAGTTTGTGGGTGCACTGCTTCATTATATGGGGTGCTCCAACTAACGTTAGCCAAGGTGTTTGTTTAATGTTCAGTTATCTATCTCTATAGTTAGCGAAGTCACTGATCTAAAACAGTATTGTTGGCGAAAGTGTACAGATGGCCAAACAACGTGTACCTATGATAACCGTATGTTGTGCGAGTTTTTGCTTGGCGGTTCTTTAATCTTGGATAAGTTTAGCTGGGTAAATTTTACCCTCCCTAGAGTTTTCGTGCAGCTTGCAGGATTCCAGTTTTGTGGCTTTCTGTTACAAGGTGATGCCAGAATTCGTTGCAAATTTGACGCCTTTTTCAGTTTTAATTGTAAACAAATGTCTTTAAAGGGTCAGTAAACAGGCTGCGACTTTTTCTTTCACACCCCCCAAGCAAGCTCACATTTTCCGAATATTACAGCGCTGCGCGCCGCGCAGACCCTCCATTTCGAAAAACAATTCCCGCGCCTCTTCGCCTGTCCATTCCCCCTCGTACGCGCAGTGACGCAAACTTGCCCATGGGCAACTTCACGTGCCGCTAAGCTCGTCGATTGGTATAAACTAGGTCTCAACAAACAGTTGTCAAGGTAACGTCAATTCCTGTTCCCACCCACCGCTACGAAACTGGGCCTTGTTTCTTGGCCCTTCGGTGATGCTGTTTTGGCCACGCAGCATTGCATAGCACCTGCGCGCACTTCGCCTTCGACATGAGCAAAGGTTTAAAAATACCGAAGAGCCGAAAACTGCCCTTCAAGTTACGGAACACGTGCGACAATGTAAACAATGAAGAACCAGGAGCCGCAGCAAGCGGAAGTGCATTGCGACTGATCGAGCTCGCCGATGACATCAATTGCTGACGTCGTGTCACGTTGCCGAAGTGGGTGGAGTCACGACGACGGGCTACGCCTTCCCCTCCCTGTGGCGGAGAAGGGTGGCGAGGCCGCGCGAAAATTTGAAACCAGCTGAAACGGATTTTCTAACCCCTGTAACGTCCTTACTCGCAAAATTCTTGCGGCAGCATGTTCACATAGCAAAAGTGCGCATATTTCTCTTCATTACAATTTTGGGACCTCCGGGTTGTTTACTGGCCCTTTAATAATAAGTTCACTTGCCCCTTTTACGGATCCTTTCTCTCTTTTTTGACGTATTTTCTTTTTTATGTGTAGTATGGTATGTTCAATGAAGTTCGCTCGGCGGCATTACTCATGGAAACGTGTTCGCATTTGTTCATTCAGTGGCCTCTCTTAGCTCCGGTTGTTGGGGGAGTGCTTTCAAGCTCTCTGCAAATTGAATCTGCGCGTCAAGCAGGCACGCGTCCGCTGACAGGGAGGAGCCCCCTTGACGGACGATTGGTGGTTGCGCGCTTTTGTATAAAGGGACTCTGTCATGCATGTCGCGTTTCTCTTTTGGCAGCGTGCCAGGCGCTTTCTTTATTTTTCCTCGCTGGGAAATACGTACCGGTATGTGTGCATATACGTGGGCGCCGCTTGGTCTGCATTGAGGTTGGAGGAGGAGGGAGGGGCCTTTATGCGGCCACGCTCTGTTTGCGGAGTAATTTCACGCCGCGTACATTCGACCCGGGCGCTGCGAGATCCGGCGGTGGTAATCTGGGCCCCCGGTTGCGCCAAGCCGTGGTGCTGCTCTTAGCCGAACAAAGCCGCAGCCATCTTTCTCGGTTTCATTTTGCTTTTCTTTATTTTTTTTCTTAGTAAGAGCCTCCCACGCCATTTTATTTGCACAAAGGTCAAGCATTTAGCGAAGCTATGCCCGAGCCCAGAAATGAATGGGTGTTTTCAGTTTCGAAAAACATTTGTTGCTCGCATCGTGAGAACATATTTTTAAGACCTTGTGGAGGCGCGGGCGCCAGTTTCGTGATCAGCGTGTCGAAGCGGCCGCTGTTGCCCGTGGGTTTTGTTCCGAGAGGCGTCGGATCGCGACGCGATGCTTCGTTTTTAGAGAGTTTTAGTTTAGCGCGCGCAACGGCCTTGCGCACGCAACGGGTGAGAGAGAGCAAGACTGCGCATGCGCTGAACCTAAGAGATATGCTTGCGTTTGCGTGCGCAAGAGATGCGCACGCTAGATCTCGGCGCTTACGTTGCGCCCGCTACGGCCGTTGCGTACCTTACGGGCGCTTCTCTCGCGAGATCTCGACCGTTCGGGACAAGCAAAATGGCTGCGTCCGACAGCAGCACAAGCGGCACGGCGACGGCGGTCATGGCAGCGAATAAATCCCGCGTCCATTTCGGAATTGCCCTTGATTTGGAGCTCCTTGCTTACGTGAGTAGCTTGAATCTGTTCGCGGACCTAGTGCAGTGGACAGTGATCGCTGCAAAGATGCAGGAGATATTCGATGTCGTCGAGACTGCAGTCGCCCTTCAAAAGCCACCGCTCTCGGTTTGTGAGCATCAAATCGTCTATCTCTTCCCATGAAATAGTGGCCAAAAGGCGCTGATTCGAAAGTATGCTGGAAGGCATTTTTCCTCCCTTGCTGCTGCTCGCCTCGTAGAAGTCGTACCAACCGTCCCCGTTCACCACAGATTACCTCAACAAAATTTGCGCCATGGTAAAATCTTGCCTTGTCTCGTGCCTTGACTTGTGTCAGCTATGAACGGATATTGTAGTTTATTTCTTAGCCACTAGATGACGCAGAAAAACACGCCGAGACGAAGGCGCTGACGCCTAGACGCAGTCCACGTTTCGGTTGTTGCGTACGGTAAACTAAAAATGTAGGAGACAGCCTCTAACGTACGCAGCGCGCAGGCCGTTGCGTACGTACAGGTTTGCGCGCGCTAAACTAAAACTCTCTCTTATCTGCAGTCCCCTGCACTTCAAGACCCTCAAGAGTGAATTACTGTCCAGTCCGTTTGAGTTGGGACACGTGTCATGCGGGAATGCAAGCTTGCTTGGTGCACCATTCGCTGAAATTTATTGCAATGACATTGATATCAGTAAATCTTCCTTTTTTGATACTCGTGAACAGTTTAGTCGGCTAGAAATTTGAACGCTAACATGCGTCCGTCGAAAGCACCTCTGCAGCGTTTAGTATAGACCAGAATTTCGGTCGCTGGTAGTGGGCGGTCGTGGCTACCCTATTGAAAATCGTGGGTTGGTGGATGCTGGAAATCTTGGTGGACATGGTGGAAACAATAGTGGACAAGGTGGAAAGAATAGTGGATGTGGTGGGAGCTGTGGTGGTCATGATGGCTGATGATGGCGAGAGTGGAAAAAATGGTGGCAGATGGTGGTGGTGGTGGCGAGCTTCGTTTGGTGTTAAGTGGAAAATGCTGGCTGATGGTGGCGAGCAAAACATGTTTTGGTGGATGACTTGGTGAACAAGCTGGATGACGGTGGAAGGATGGAAGCATGGTGGATGACGGTGGCATGATGGAAGTGAACGTGACATTATGTGAAGTTGCTGTCAGTTCTAATGTTTTCCTCTTGAATGTGCAGAAATATATGCGGTTCAAAGCAGCCAACACCGATCATTAAGCTTTCCAGCACTATTTTTTTTATTCATGCGGCGCCCAATAACCGCCGCAAGTTTTCTGGAGCACAGCAGCCGTGAATGTTTACATTTTACGCACGTACTTATCAGGTTTACATCCGCGATCTGCTGCTGCATTTTGATGTTTACAAGTCTAGAAATGTCGGTGTGAACAGCGACAGTAACTGTGTTACATCGCCGCGCATTTGCCGAGAAGTAAATGAGTCCTTCCAGCGGGGAGACCAGAAAACAGCCTCCGCTTGATACCGCCACGCTTGAAACGCAACTCTGGCAATTCTTGCACACTCACTTACCTTAGCGGCACTTTAAGGTAATAGTGAAAATGCATGCAAAGCTAAAATGCACACACTTTCACCTTCGGCCTGCGTCGAGATAAGCCCCACGAAGTATGACTACCACCATCATATTCTACCACCATGATTGCCACCAAAGGTTAGGCATAGCGTAGCGACGAGTCCGTCTACGTGTTATCGGCGCTTCTGGTTGCAGTATACACAATTCCGGTGAGTACGAATGACTTTACAGCCACCTGTAGCATCGGCCAACCTAAATAAAGCATTTTTTCTTGTGACGGTGTCCGCACAAGAAAGCGATGAGCATAGATGCGACGCGCTTCCAGCAAACTCCTACGGTCACCAACCGCCGGCCGGTCGCACTCGCCGGCGCTTCTCTGACACGTATGCGAGAACATAGACTTGTCAATTCCGTACGCCTTACTGAACCACTATGATGGCATATTTTTCACCGCGCACTGCACTTGTTTTGGCCCAGCTGTTATGCAGTTGTAGCAAATGATACAGCGTCAGATCAGTGCGCTGGCACGGCCTGCGCTGTACGTTGGCGAAACGAAAAAACATCACAATACTCAATCAATTGTACGCGCGTATTTATTGAATGAGATTAGAGTCGACAGAAAGCTCTGCACATGTCGCACTTTGGAAAAAGCGAGAACGGCTATTAAAACTTCCCAGTAACAGCCGGTTGACTACGCTCCTCGGTCCGCTTGACATATTTCTTTGGAGTTACGTTGTGAATTCTAAAAGAAAGTTAGCGCTGTTGCCATTATCGAACGTGCATTCGTTACCGGCAGCAGTTTGTTTGCGTTTAATAATACGCAAATTTTAGTAGGATGTGAAGAGCGCGTCTGTCTCCAGTATGAGACATACAGAGCTGAAGCAAACAGTGTATTAGTATGTTGACTAGTCATTTTGCAAGTCGCTAAGGAAGTGTCAGCGTGGCGTAGTGGTAAAGTACTCGGCTCGGGATCCGCAGGCGGACGTTCGATTCACGGTGGCGGAAGATTTTTTTTTTTTTGCGTACGTTTTTTTTTTTCTTTTTTTTTTTGTACTAGTGCTTTCTACATTGCCTTCTATACCAATTATTTATGTGTGACGGCTAGGCACGATGTAGCCGACGCTGTAGAGCCGTGTTTACGTTCGTCGTTCTCCAGCATCCATCATACGCCAGCATCCAGCATTACACCACGTGCCACATCTTCCAGCCCAAATCCACCATAATGGTGGATGGTGGAATCCACCATTCCTCATGGTGGATGAATTTTCAATAGGGTATGAGTGTACTAGAATATGGGAGTGCCCGGAACGAGCTTCGAAAAGTGAAGCCCAAGCAGGGTCAATCCGCTTGCAGCGCTGCGGTCGGTAGTCTGCAGTGTGTCGTCGGTAGTCTGCAGTGTGCCGGAGCGCGCGGCCCGGCAAATGGTGCATGGGTAGAATGCCCGCTTCCCACTCAAAAGGCCCGGGTTCGAATCGCAGCTTTAGATGGGGGTTTTTATTCTTAGTGTCATCTTTGTAGCTGTATTGGTTATCCTTGTTTCTTAAAACTAGCTTAAGTTGCTACGTGTTGGTTCAAAAAGTAACGCAAATGTGAAGTAAAATAGAAGAAATTTGAGAGCGAGCGCAGTTATTTGCAGCGCCACCGTCCGGGTTTGAACAAAAACGTTAAGTATGGCCTCCGAGATTTTCGCGAAGACGAGACGAAACGAAGTTTCACATTTTACGTTACTTTTTTGTAGCAATACGTAGCAACAGAAGCTAAATTTAAGAAACAAAGGAAAACCAACACAGCTACAAAAGATGACACTAAGAATAAAAACCAACCATCTACAGCTGCGATTCGAACCCGGGCCTTTTGAGTTGGAAGCGGGCATTCTACCCCTGCACCACTTTGCCGGAGCCGCGCGCAGCTCTTAAACGACGACACATTGCAGACTACCGATCGCAGCGCTGCAGGTGGATTGACCCTGTTTGGGCTTCACATTCTGTACATTCGTGTGTACGTTGGTGCTGCGGCCGTTCCGAGCACTCCCCTGTTCTAGTACACTCTAGTCGTGGCCTTGTCCAGGGGCTGGGTCGGGTGGTATGAACGACCACACTATAGCTTCCGACCTGATGTTATCGCTTGCTTAGCGCATCCGTTTTCGCTCGCCATCAGCTATGGGGTGACCAAACCCGCGGTCCCAGTGCTGAGCTCACCTAGAGGTGATAAGTTGGGTCAAGATTGTGTATTTTTGCCCTGAACGCGGTTGCAATAGTACCGTAGTGTCGCGGGATCGAATCCCGGCTGTGGCGGCTGCATTTCGATGGAGGCGAAATGCTTGGGGCCGCGTACTTAATTTAGGTGCACGTTAAAGGACACCAAATGGCGAAAATTTTCGGAGCCCTCCACTACGGCATCCTTCATCGTCATATCGTGGTTTTGGGACGTGAAACCCCAACGATATTATTATATTATTATTATTGGCGGTTGTACTATAGCCATTACAGTTACGTCATAAGCTTGCCCTTTTATTTCCGGAAAAGGCGGGCAGCCCTCTCATCGGTTGGTTGTAATCATTGGCAGGAGTGTACAGTCAACCGCTTGAATTTATAAACCACACCAGCGCGTGCCCGAGCTACCTATAACCGCGCCACCTACCGTCAACCGTAGCGCTAAGCCGGAAATGTATCAGCTTGTTATTTGCAGGCATATCTATAGAGTTTTATAATAATACACTAGAGGGACCTCTGGCGCTAGTGTCCATGGGAGCTGCAGCGCACGGCGCTTCAGCCAGTATGGGAATGATGGGTAGTACACGGTTCCTAAGCTTCGTTCTTTTCGGCTCCGTTTGGCTCCGTGTCCCTTACAAAAAATATTTACAGTCTATAGACACTAAAAATGGTTTTAGACAGTCTATAGACTGTCTAAATGAATTTTGTAAGGGTCACCTGCGGCCTCCTTATCGCAAGACGAAGTTCAGCAGACGTCCACTTCACACCTTGACCATTTAGGCTCGCAAATCGGATCACGAAGCGCTCAACGCTCCATTCTTTTATCCGAAACGAACGTCAAAACACAGCAATAAACGACGCCACAAGTGCGTTCGAAGCCGTAAGCACGAAGATTGGGCAAATGCGCGTACTACCCGTCATTCTTGTGGTGGCTGAACGATCGCAGCGCCAGAGTTCCCTCTAGTAAATATTGTAGGAAACTCTATGGGCGTATCAATTTATGTACTCCGCAGTTCGTTGTTTTCACACGAAGTGCTCATGTAGTAAGGTAGCCACACTTGTACCACCACTAGTACCTGATAACAGTATCATAGCAATTACGTACGACGTGCCTCGAGCGGTGTGCCGTTGTGTAGATGTCAGTTTGTGCGAAGGGTTGCGACCGATACAGTGGTATTGAAATACTGCTCTCAACAGAATCACATGACCAAAGCTGCCGAAGGAAAATTTGTGCCCAGTGAAAAAATGGACTGACCATCGATTAAGGGAGGGGTGCGTCTTGGACGTAGCGCTGCTCTCGATCGTCGCTGACGTATAGCGGAATTATCGCGAAGAGGCTCTTGGCCATCGTTCGAGTGGTCCGTAAACTTTTGCGGCCCACTGTGCAAAACAAGTCGAGTGGTTCTCGAATTGTGTTACATATCAGCCACATATCTTTACTCAGTCGGACCTGTTCCGTCATTGTTTAATGTCCAGAGTTATGGATGCACGTTTTTGACGATAGTGTGGCCGAGTACTCCTGATGTTGCATTCCAGAGCGGTTTACTTCCCACATTGTTCGCGAAAATCCGGGAAGCATAGAGTTTCATACAGTAACATAGAGAGGAAACTGGCGCTGCGATCGTTCAACCACATGGGAATGACGGGAAGTGCAGCTTCGGATTGGATAGCCTTTGCTAGCAAACTGATACGGATCTTTTTCTGCAGTTTCAGTTTCGTTCTTCGCGAGGCGTGGGTAGTGGGGTGTGTTGTTAACTCAAGTTGCAGCTTTACAGGTTATATTGACAGTTTTAGCAAAGCGTCGCACAACACGTCGCTCCGCATAGATGTAGCGTCCCATGCAGTGCAGGAAATCGCATAGTTCACGTGTGGGTTTTTTTTTTTTTTTTTTTTTTTTTAACGAGCGCTACTCGTTCAAATCGGCTGCAAAAGGACGGCGAAGCTAAGTAGACGCACCGTCACGCTCTCTGATGGACTTCACAACAAAACGAAAGAAGCGTTGGGGGCAGGCACTTGGACAGACGCACCTGGCATCGCAGCAGATGATACGTTAAAATGTTTCGCACTTAATACAGAACTGTATTTCTATAAATAGATAATGCGTACTTTCGAGAGAAAAACAAGCGTGTTTGTTTTAAGCGTTGTAAAAGATAATTCATCATATCGTGATGCCAGAGCGAACAAAATTGCGAGCATGACCCTGGTAGTTGAATTTGTCCAGTTTCACTTCCATCTCACGGTCACGCAAACTTCTTGCAATAGATTTACGTACAAAGAATGAAGCAAGATTTAATTGAAATAATTTCATATCGCTTTGTTTTACACTCGGCAAACAGCGTCGCAAATCTCAGAACTAAAGCCATCCGAAGACATCCGAAGCCAGTATTCCCATCATTCCCATGGTGGCTCATGCGTCGCTGAAGGAGCCCGCATAGACACTAGGCCAGATTCCCCTCTAGGTATTATAGTAAGAAACTCTGTGCCGGGAAGCAAAGACAGGCCGCCGTGAGCAGCACACGTTGCTTCATCTTCATTTCTGCATGCATTCCAAATCTTGTTTTCTTTCGGACGACGCGCACTTCAACCTACGCACAAAGAGGTTCTAGCATTTCGCCCTAGAGTTACTGTAATGCTACCTTAGGTAGCAGAGTTGCGCATAGGTCCGGTAGCAACCACAGCTAGCGGTGAAGTCGCACTTCGTTTTCGCAGGCGGCATGCCTACCGTGTCGCCGATTAACATGTAAGGTGTGTCGAAGACCGGCGATAAACATGGCTGTGTCGATGACATGTGTTAATTCAGTTCGCTGCCGCGGCGCCGTCGTGAAATACAGAAATTAGCCCCGAGCGCAGCTTCTCCGAAAGCGTGGTTGCTAGCGGCGTTTGGAAGACAGATGCGCAACTCTGCTACTTAAAAGGTAGCATATACAGTAAACTATTCGCCCCCATCGGGACGCGGCCTCCGTGGCGGGAATACGCATCCGTATCGTCGTGCTTAGGCAGCGCGAACGCCTTATCTATAAGCTATACACGGGGGAGCGCGATAATAGGAGCTTCCGCGTCCGCACTAATCGGGGCTCATTTTTCGCAAACTGCCGGGGTCACTGAGTCGGAATTCATATCTTGCATAGTGACGCCTTTTGACATGCTTATCAGTTTCAGTTTATCGCATAGGCGTCCGCCCCTACCTCCGTTTTTTCGCGATGTATGTTGTATGCATAGGCAGACCCAACTTGATTTTGCTATTCCTGGGCAATTGCGCCAGGGAATGCTTTAAAAGATTGACGCCCTCTGCTCGCGAAAATCTGCGACGTATGACGTTTGTGCTGATACCAAACACTTGTATTTAAGAGGTACCGCCGCGGTTGTTGCTTGCCGGCGGTGCCGCTAATGAGCAGCTTGCGAACGGCTTTCTGCGAAGATTTTCTTTTTATCGTTAAACATGACACGTCAATGACGGCGTGATAGCACGATTTATCAATTGCTTTTGATAAGAGTAGGCCCCAGAAATTGCGTTAGGTACATGTAGCGCTTTTTCTGGCGGTTCGTCCTCCCTTGATATTGAATGCAGGAACGAAATATTTATCAACATTTCCTGCAGTTATCCTTACTTTTTCCTATGGCTAAGGGGGCTTCTTCCCTACCAATTAATTGACTGCGCTGGATAATTTCGCATTTTCTAGTAATTTTACCCATGGACTCTTACTCGAGTCCAGACCCTCCGCAGTCTGAGCTCGGTGGCCACGAGCTCAATCCCGGCCGCGGAGAACCCTCTCGCAAAGTCCCTAAATTTTAATTTGAAATCGTGTTCTACTTGCACACAGCTTGCAGCAGGCTTTGAAAGGAGATGTTTAAGTACTGACTGAAACAGCAGGGACGTCTTGGAAGTACAAGGATGCCGGTAGTGTGCGAAAGCTCCCGCTTTATTCTTTAACCCTCCCCCTCCCCCTTTCCCCATGCGGTTCTCTTTCTAACTTCATAGTGTGTGTCAGCATATGGACTCGGTGGACACTTTTTTTGTAACTGTTCCTAATTTTCTTGCTCACTGAATTTCTATTGTAACCGTACTAAGTGATGATAAAGAGTCAGAAGATTTCTTGGCTGCTGGATTAGTAAAGCAGTATCCAACTTGGCCTGTTGGAAACAAGGTTATTTGTCCGTTGATATTGTGCTCTTCATTGATAATGTAGCAAGGAGTCTGGAAGTCGTGTTTTATCTCTTCCTGAAATGTGTTCATCGAGCGCATTTTTCTTCTTTCCTAAATTGTATTGGTATTGTACTGGAGTTCCTATTTGTGTGCAGCACGAAAAAAAAATGTACCACTAATTCTGCTCTAATCCAGCGCTAATGTAGTTCTTGTGAAGGCCCTGGTGTAGTTCTAAATCCTGCCCTTAAAGGGACACTTAAGGCAAATATTAAGTCGCCGTTTATTGTTGAAATAGCGTTCCAGAAACCCCGTAGTGCTTGTTTCGTATCAAGCAGGAAATGCTTATTTGAAAGAAAAACACGTTTTAGTGGTCCGCACGGCGTTAGCGCACTTCAAATCACCCGCCTGAACGGTCCTGACGTAGCAGTTGCCGTGTCCAACGTTGCCCGCCTTTACTGCCCGGCCGCCGACGCTACAGTTTCTTGCGCAACAGCGGCCGTCAGCCTTGCCAAGACGAAGCCACGGCCGTGCCCTCCGAAACTGTATAGTTAACTGTAACGGAGCTTAGCTTGGCTATCAGCAGCAGTAGAGTATCACAGTGCGAAAATAGCGAGAGCCAAGCACAAGCAGCAGTACGCGATACCGAAACTCACTGAGACGCGACCGCGTGAGCGAAGCGCGCTCGGCGAAAACGGAACTTGCGAACCACTCGCGCCGTTCCCCATGGTAACGCCGAGAGGTTATTTTTTCCATGAATCAAACAGAAACGAACAAGCAGAATTTTATTACGTCTTGTGATGCACGGAAGGTTCTTCTTTTATCGCGACTAGCTTGCTTGCTAGTGGTTAATTGTGCTCGGGGCTCTTGACGTCATCGGGATCATTTCCAATATGTCCCGCTGATGGCGCATATCGTCTCCTACGTTTACCTTAATTCCTCGATTAGTAGCACTGCTGTTGATAATAATGACGTTTTAGAGGTTCTTACACATTGGCATTTTACTCTGACATTATTTATTTGCTTTTAGTGTCCCTTTAATACAGCTCCACTGCCGTGAAACCTGAGGGAGTGCGTAGCACGGGCAACCCAGCGATTCCCTTGGCAATCGCGCGCTTGCCGCCGCCTCGGCAGTCGGCGTTTACCAAGGCGGTGGCGCCTTGGCAAACGTTTTTTTGCAGAAGCGTTGCAAATGCAGAAGCGTTTTTTTTTTTGCGAATTTAGGTAAACTATAGCGATTAATTCTTGGTTATTTCTGTAGTTTATATTATTTTAGACCTTTTGTTTATTTACACTGGTTTTGAGCACTGTTAGCCTTGTTTTAGGCATGCATTGACCACTGCGTGACCGTGCGGCATGAGACGATGGACAAGCCGGGCTCCTGAAGTGCTAATCACTTACTAATGTGAAATCGTTGCGTTATTCGCGTGGGTGGACGACTGCCTGCGATTTAAGCAACACGTGGAGCGCTGTCCGAGGCTGATCAGTGTTAGTAACATTGTAATCCCGTTTTAATGATCCCTCGCAAGTGGGTTGTACGTTCCTGCGGGTTCGGTGCATCGTCATCCGAACACTGCAAACCATAGGTCGGCAGCGTTAGCGGGTGCTCTTACTCACTTTTTTTTTTTTTGTCTGGACGTGTACTCACTTACGCTCGAATGCACTCGCGCACATTCCTGCTATCATTCACGATCACTTCCATTCACGCATACCGGCGCCCGCCCACTCACGCTCATACCTGCGTCCACTCCCACTCACTCACGTAACCTGCGGTGGTCTAGTGGTTATGGTGCTCGACTGCTGATCCGCAGGATCGAATGGAGGCGAAATGCGGAGGCCCGTGTACTTCAATTTAGGTGCTCGTTAAGTAACCCCAAGTGGTCGAAATTTCCGGAGCCCACCACTGCGACATCCCTCATAATCATATCGTGGTTTTGAAACGTAAAACTCAGTGATGAGAAAGCTTTAGTGCCGGGGCTCCCAAGCGGCTCACGCACGCACGCACGCTCTTGCGTTCCTTTGTACGACCAGCCACCCGTGGAGAATACAAAGAACGCAAGTGCTTACGTACGCAAGCCGCTTTGGGGCTTCGGCACTAAAACTCTCTATTTAGTAACACTCATGCACGTACTCACCTCCATCTCACCATCTGCGACTCATTCATGCTCACGACCACGCAAAACTCACCTGCCCGCGCACTCCCGTTTGTATACGTTTACTCACACCCTACGTCACTACTGACGTTCTGCGTGATAGCTCTGAAGTGAGTCTAGAGGGGGGGGGGGGGGGGGTCAATGGTTACTAGTGAGTGCATATGCTGACCTATGCTGCGAACCCGCAGCGAGTGCCCCCGGTTTGTGTGTGTGATTAACGGCGTGTTTCTTCCCTTCGGGGCGTTCTGTCCCTCCCGCCCTGCTCGCCCGCCATCCTGCCCGGACTCGATACATGTACCCCCGCTCGTTACCCTGGCCTGTAGATTACCCCAGTTATAACTCCAGTCGCAGACACGGGGTGAGTGCCACTCAATGTGGACGCACGTCTTGGCCGCATCGGCTGCCCTGGTTTGGTCTCGAGGTGCCTGCGAGTGTTTGCCTGGTCTGGTCTGCATGCCTGGTTGTCTTGGTGCATGCGCGGGTGTGGTGGTGCACGACACCTAGCGTTTTATTTTTGTTTTATTTCTTTGTTATGGAAATGAAATTGTGTGCGAGTTTTTTCGCTGTGTGCTGAACGCCTAGTTAACGTGGTGAGAACGGTCGAGTTCTCACCTGTAACTTGCATTTATGTTGTGAAAAAAACAACAACAACAAAGCAAACAGTAAATTGGTAGTGCCTTGTGCTGCAACATAGTGATGTTTACGGTGCTGGCGACGCTGTTATATTGCTCTGACCCCTAGGCTAAAAAGGTCAGTGTCGCATTTTTTAGGTTGCGAAGTGTTGACAGACGAATCAGGAACAAGTGTAGAAAGGTTTTTCTCTCGCCAAGACGCTCATATTTAATTATTCGTAACCTTAACACCACGTTACACGAACTTATAAAGAACCTATCTGCAAATTAAACGAAAGAAACGTAAATGCTGCATTGATGTGGTCCAGTCTGGTTACAATGCAGTAAGTGCCTAAACGGGTTACTCGAAGTACCTCCCGTCATAGGAAAACATATATAAGGAATAAGGCGGCAATAGGGGCTAGTTGGTGCGTATTCATGCTTGTGATGGCGCTGCAGGTGGACACGGACCAGAAAAACGTGGGACACACACACGGTGATGAGCATCACCGTGTTTGTTTCCTCTTTTTTCTGTTCCGTGTCCACCTGCAGCGCATCACAAGCATGAAGAATATATAACGAAATTCGGCCAGGATTACGGACTAGTCATCGCGCACAGTGCAGTGGACTTGCTGGAGCTTGGAGGTGGCGCACCGAAGGAGGACGTCGGAGGTGCTTGGGAAGTACGTCCGATTTACCCGTAGTTTGCTCATGGAGCGACATTCTCGAGATGGTTACTGTCATAAACTTATAGGTCATCCAGAGTATAGCCGGCTGGCGAAGTCCGAGTGCTCGTGGGAATTGTTTTGTGAGCTGCCTTCCGTTGTCACAGACTGCGTGGCCGAAGGAGCGCTTCGGGGGCGCCAGCCCGTGCGCGCGGTAGCAGCACGTTGCATAGCACGCGAATTCCTAAAATCGCTGAATCGCGTGAAGCAAGGAAGTGGCGTTGCGTTCTGCGCGTGCGTAAGTGTAATATATGCGGCTGCAAGGATGTCACAGTACACGCAGTAAAATAAAATGCTCGGCTAGCTCATTGGATACTGTACTCCTTCGACCTTGTTACGGATGACAGCAGAAGGAGCGTACAGAACGTCATCTAGCTGACCCTATGCGGGGCGTTGTTGCCTTGTGCAGCCGTTAAGCTTCCTTCGTCTACTGTTTTCTTCTCTCCTCCTTCAAAACGCATTTTCGCGAAGCTCAAATAGCCTTTCGGCGTAGGAAAGTTAATTTTGCAGTAACATTACAGGGAAGATGCCAGTTATTTGTAGTGTAAGTGAAAAGAAAGCGAGGTCTTTACGTTTAAACTGCCATTACCATTTGAGGACCGCAGTAATCGCAGCGCTCGAGCATCGTGAAGGTGAAATTGAAGCGAATAAGAAGCGGGACATCATGTGTGGCCTCGACGAGAGAGCTTTTTTGCTCATTACGGTGCGCGTCTGCCGTGCACGTTAATTAATGTGACCACGAACAATGTGACCTTCGCAGAATTCCTCAAATGCAGTAGACTTTCAAAAATGTCACATGCATAGATGCGATCATCACCGTGCATGATTTCATTGAAATAGGTGTAAGCGATGCGTCGAGGTGTAACCGCGGTTTCGGTCGAACCAAACGTGTGACATCGTGTACATTTCCCGCACAATTAGTATTCGGAGAAGCGTGTCCGTTCGACGAGGAAAACGAAAACTCCAGTACGATTCGTGTTCTAGGTGCTTTTTTTCCTTCTCGTGTTGTTCATGTATTGTCCGTGTGAAACTATGCGTACAGGGTCTTGGCGACTAAATGGTTCAGTGCCTAAGAAGGAAGCGTTATGGAGGATCCCACTGGCGACGTGGAAGACAGGACTCGGGATGGTTTCAAGCGCGTACTACCTCTGCCATATGGGAACCTGCGAACTCCCTTAACTCCGTAATATAAAACTCCATAGCGTGAAAAGTCTCGGTCTTTGACTACAGGCGTTTTCTGGCTCGGTTTTAAGCTGGATCGGCGCACAACGAATGTTGGCCGTTTCGAATGAATAAGTGAATAAGCGTATGTGCAAATTAAGATCGTGCCTCGGCAACGTTTGTCGTAAGTGCTAATTCTCTCGGGCTTTAGAAAAAAAAAACTATTTTCGACGCTTAGATGATTGAGATATCCGCGCTTGCATTCAAAGGTACACTGAAGTGAAACAATGAACCTCGAAATACATGTACGCGAATGCGAGCATGCACGCCTTGTTCGAACGTAGGCTATCAGTGTGTTCAGGCTAATTTCTTGGCGAAGCCTGGAAAAGCGCCATTATACACACACGCTCAACGACCTAAAAGCAGCAGTGGCAGCGGGTGCGCATGGCCGCTCGGAGAAAAGGGGGGGGAGGTGCTGAGAGCGATAAACTTTGTGTCTGAAACACCGGAGGTGTCTGAAGGCGAGCAAAGAATATTTTTGCTTCATAATGTATTTGAGCTGTAGTGTGACTTTCTCGGTGTGATCTCCGAAGAAAGCGGAAGTTATTTCGAGCATTATGATTCCTCTTGTCTTCGCGCGCCTTCACTGCGAACGCGTCCTTCTTGGGCTCTGCATCTGCAACCTCGGTGTTTCAGCTTTCATACTTTGCTGGTTACAGCGGTCATCTTTTTCGTTTTTTTTTTTCCTCTTCTTCTAACGGCATGTGCGTGACCATAAAATAGAGCACTGACACTGAACTGACTATAAAATTGCAACAAACAGCTATCTAGGAAACAAACGAAAAACGTTTCTGCCCCTGAGGCGAGCAATCATGACTCTCTCTGAAACTGCAAGAGTATCGACTTGTAGGCACTCGTAGCGCCTGCACACAATCGCGCATCGAACCATCTCGCGAGTAGTTTGAGAGCAGTCATTTCGCAAGGATGAAATAACTCTTTATAAACCATGCGCGAAATATTCATGTCACTATTTGAACTCGACTGATTGTGCGGTCAATTATACGAAATAATGGATTAGTGTTTTGGGGGGTAAGAGAGAGAAAAAAAAACCGTGAACGAAAACGAACCGTTCAGTTAACGAGTCTTTGCCTTCCCTGGAAAGTTTCATTGGAGCGTGTTTCGTAAGCGAAAGCAAGGATGCTCCGGGAAGAACAAAACTTCATGGCCAGAGGACGTTCGTAGCTAAGCCCAGAATCGACATCGAACCATACAAGCAGAAGCAGCTGGACGAGACGATATGTGCGAGGCGGGCGGCCGTCGTTTCGAGGGGCCGCCATGTTTAGCCATTTTAGCGTGTGCGTTGTGCCACTTAGGCTGTACTAAAACTGAAGGGTCATTCCCACCACTGTCATGTTCATAGCGCGTGTTCAGCCCACGGCGAAGCGCCGCACCCACACTTTGGCCGCGTTTCCGCGTATACGTTTAGCCGGGCTCAGAACCTGCCTGCGGTCAGCGCCCAAACAGCGGCCGTGGCACAAACACCGCAACGGTCGGAGTAGCCCCCAACTGCAGCGGAGACAGAAGATGCGCCGATGCACGTAGGAACGACGCGCGGGCGGCCATACGAGCCAGCGGGCGGGCGGGTGCTTTGGTGGGTCGCGTTTTATGGCACATCTCCTTGAAGAAGATTTGGAGATGCCCGAATGGCGAAAGACCGTTTGGGCAAGAGCAGCAGCTCTAGGAAGAGAAAACATTGTCCTTGACACTCGTCGTTTATAGTGTGTTATAGATGCGTGGTGTCTGAAGGGATCCATGTAAGGAGGAGAGTCGCGATACCGTTGAGAAATTGACGCGCTAGTTGCCGCGGAGAATGGCGACACGGGTGCTGCATCGAGCGAGGGCTACACTGCGTGCATCGTATGCGGTTGACCGCAATGAGCAGCGCCGAACACGCGTTCTTGTGCCCCGAACATTATGCATTTGTCGCATCGGTTACGTGAATCGTCAATACCTTGGAAGGAGCAAATCTCATTGGATGATTTCGCACCAGAGATGCTGTCATGTTCTGCTGCCGCGAGATTGCAGATTGTTCCAGTAGTTATTTCACGACGCATGCGCGCCGTGACAGGTGAGAGGTGAATATACGAAAATAACAGCAGGCGTCGGACTGCATTGTTTATCTGTGCACTATTTTCATGAATCTCGTATCGACACTCTGCTTTATTTGAACCTGAAGGCGAAACTTGCATCCCTGCGGCTAACAGTGGAATCAGAAAAGCTTCAGGAAAAGAGGACTGTATTTTCTTTGCTCGTGCCACGGTGTAGCTAAATGATAATTCAGTAACTGCGCACCTTTTTGTTCCAGGATGTTCTGTCCTTCGTGTTTACTTCCGTCTGACCTTGTTTTCGCGCCGAATTCGTTATTGAGAATTTTTAAGCGAACCCGTGTCACCACGGCGGGTATTCGAAGTGTTTAATCCTCCTTCCGAATGGCGTGCTTGAAATAAGCAACGTCACGCGCCCCAGAAATCATACGAATGGTTCTTGCACTGCGGCCTACTGGTATTGAGCAATAAATTATTTAACGCATGCGGGTGCTTCCTGTAGAAAACGTCGGAATGAATCTTATGGAATTCCCGAGGTTAACGCTGAGGTTAGACGAATTGTCTGCGGGAAGAAGAGAAAATGGAGAGAAGAAAAGGGAACGGAAACGACGTGCTTATTGGCTGCCGCTTATAATAATAATGGAATTTGTGTGTCTGGCGCTCACCCGAAGGTCGCGGGTTTGATCCCGCGGCCGCGGTGGTCGCATTTCGATATTTCGATGGAGGCGAAATGCTAGAGGCCCGTGCACTGTGCGATGTCAGTGGACGTTAAAGAACACCAGGTGGTCAATTTCCAGAGCCCTCCACTACGGCGTCATCTAATCATATCGTGGTTTTGGGGCGTAAAACCCCAGATATTATATATATGCGAGGCGCGCTGTTTTACAAATGAATTATGGATTTCATTTAGTTTGTCTTCAACCGATGACATTTTTTTTTTTATTGAAACGTAATTTATTCAAATCGACACGGCGTGGTTGCTTAATTAACGAGAGCGCGTGTGTCATTCCGTATTACTCTTAGCCAATCCACGGGCCGTCTTTTCTAACGATCCATTTCCCTTGTCATTCTTTTCGCCCTTGGCCATCGCTAGAGTCGGACACGAATAAAGGAAGTAAATGCGGTCCTGAACGAAGCGTTGTAGTTTAGTACTGGCGGCGCTCACCGATGGCAGCATTCGAAGTCCAGCGTGTTTCGTTATTGCCGACAGAAACAGCGCGTCTGGCCCGACCTTGTCAGCAGAACGAAACACAGGCCGCCGTCGTATACCCGCTGTAACCTAACTAAATGCTCGACCATGCTAGACATCCGCCTTGTGACACATCTTGGCGCTTATGCTGTATTTGCGATCGATATCTCCCGATTACTTTTGCATGACGTAGCGCTCCTCGGCGCCACGCCTCACCGGAGGGGCCGGACATCCTGTCGGTGCGCTCAAGGACTGTTTGACGCGAAAGTAACGACGAGAGGCGTTCCTTTCATATTTTCTATTCCCGCTAGCCTATAGCCAATCAAAGTAGGCTGAAGGGCGATCGATCGATGATGCTCCCATGTATTCCAACGTCCATTTACTTCATCGCTTCTAGAGATTCTTCCGTATACCTGACAGTCTCCAATCTCCGCCTTTTAATTGCCCTATATCGCTTTGCCCGTTTTTCTTTCCTTCATAATTTACTTTTATACAACCAGTGCTTAGAATGCAACACTAAAAAAAAAAAAAAAAACTAGCAGTTGCCTTGTACGAATGCAACCAATGAACGAAGCTCCTTAGAAATGGGACGCAAGCGACTATGCGCTAATCTAGCTGCTGGCTTTCATGAAAGCGGTAGGGTGGGGAAGAGCGTCTGCTGCGCTCGATGGCGGGAACGACTGAGCGAGTGAGTGTGCGGTGCGCGCAGCGCAGGGAGAGGGGTGCGAGTGGTGATGTGGCGGGGACCTTCGACGGCGGCGACGGAACGCCGCGCGCGGCGTTCGGCGCGCGCAGCGTTTCATTGTCTTTTTGCGCCGGCGCCGGGTGGGAGACCGTCTACTACTACCTTCGACAGAGCGCCCGTAGTGCGCTAGAATGATTGTTGTCATTTCACAATCCACGATAAAGGTGGTGAAAGTGAAGACACCATTATAACCAGTTGTGCACAGAGCTTATTTCTTTTAACCTCGAATTTCTGGTGCGCTGGAACCAAACCGCTCGAGGCCTAAACATCCCCGCATAAATCACCGGCCACTGCAACCTAAAGCGATGCTTAAGAGAAGGGAGCTTTGACGGCGCGGAGTGCGGGCCTAAGGAGCTTCGCTCCTGAAAAAAAAAGGGGGGGGGGGGGGCGGACGAGGCCTTTTGCGTAACGATCTCATTTGGAGGCGATGCGTTGGTCTCACACCGGCCTTCGGGTTCTCGTGTTCTTGCCGAAACCATGAAACCACGATCCTTTTTGTAGAAAGGATCGTGAACCTTGTCATTTTTTATCGGCATCTGAGCTGTGTTCACTTTTGCTTTACAGCTCGAAGTCATTCCCAGCTTAACGTTACCTTGGGAACTTTACCAAGCCTATTTCGAGCTATAGAGCAGCGAAGCGTCGTCAACGCTGTAAGCGCGTCGCTGTCGGTGTGCCTGCGCGTCGTGTCTGTTTACCGAGGAAGAAATGGGATTCCTCGCGCAAGCAGCGCATGTTGCCTCTGCGGTGCCGTACGGACTGCACCTGAGTCACTTGCATCGCTCGGTGACTGGTTTCACGGGGCGTGAGCTGCGCCGGCGCCACACCTGTGTTGAATCATGTGGGTAGGTGTTCGGGTTGTGGCTTACTCGCTTACACCACCAAGTAATCCACAAGCAGCAGCAAGTAGTGAATTGCTGCAGTTTTTTTTTTCTTCTTCTTCTTTAACGAGACAGTAACTTTTATCGACGCCGGCGATGTTATGGGAGGAAAAGACCGCGATACAGCCCTATCAAAGGGACACTTCAGGGAAGTGCAGGGAAACAAAGTATTTATAATTTCATTTGAACGGAGAATCCACCGTCTGCTCCCACTACAGCGACACACTACGGTGATTTTCGGCATCGAAAGAGACGTTTCGTCATATGACAGTGACGCCAGTGGCTCTGATTGGCTTGACACGCCAAGTCGCACGTAGCATTCGCGTGTTCCCTCTATAGGCAACAATATTGTGAGCAAAAACATAATGTAAGACCATCTCTGTACTTTAAGATACACAAGAATTTGTTTTAAATATATTGAAAACAATTGCAACACTACGCTAAGTACGCTGTGCAAAGGCCACCACAGTGCGAGGCTTCTGGTGCGCGGTGATTGGCAGCAACCGGTGACGTCACTGGAAGTGAAATGCGAAAAGGAATTCTTCTCTCGTCTGGTCGGGTTTTGAACGTTGAAGACTGATACCTTCAGTTCCAGAGCACCAATTTTTACAGCTTTTGAACCCGGCAATGCTTTTTCGACTGCCTTCTATAGCACTGGGCCGTGTGTAGTATTGAACACTGTGATGAACGCAAAATGAGTTGTAAAGGTTGGTGCGCTAGAACTGAAGTTATTATTCTTTGAAGTTCAAAACCCGAGCAGGCCACGAAAAAAAGCAAAAATAAATGCGAGATATGGAACAACAAAGATCATTTTATATCTGGTAAAATGTTTTATATATATATATATATATATATATATATATTAATATATATATATATATATATATATATATATATTTCTTAGCGCACAATAGTGTGTGGCCTGCTGGGACCACACTAGGGTGCTTAGACCACACGAATGTTACGGGCGACTAGCCTGTCAAGCCCACTCGCGTCACTATCGCATGACCAAACGTCATTTCTGATGCCGAAAATCGCAGTTGGATGTCGCAGTAGTCTGAGCAGAAGGTGGTTTCTCCGTTCAAATGAAGTCATGACCACTGCTTGCGCTGCCATGTCGCCGCGTTCCACAGCACCCGAAGATGCGATGAACGTTTAAACACACATCCCCCATATTAGAATGTACCGACGCTGGAGTGAAAGCAGACCCATTCCGGCCGGGATTGTCCTTGAAGTGAAAGCAGGGACTGACACACGATCACCCGGCGTATTATAAGACAGCCGTAGGCAGGCCTCGTTAACGTTATGCCGTTCCGCTTCGATGCTCTTGGCGTTCTATCAAAGGGGCGGTGCGCCACCCTTGTTAAGCCGTAGCTGTCTGTCTTGAAAGCGGCTTTCTCGTAGGTGATCGACACTGGTGGAAGGTGTGAATCGACTTGCAGTGACGTAATGGTATGCTGCATTCCGTCTTCCTCTTCTGTCTGAGGTTTTGCTGGTGCCTCGAACAGTTTTTTTTTTTCCTTCTTCCTTTCCAACTGGCGAGTCGGCGCAGCTGCTTAGCGTAGCGTAATAGTAGAGGCAGCGGCGACTTTTGCTTTGCGTCATTCTCCATGTATACCTCGGTATGCCCATTCTTTGGGATGGGCGCTACCGAGATTCTCGTTCAATTCTCCTTGGGAGATTTCTACCAATTGCTCTCCACCATTACGAAGGTGTTATGTGGCCTTATGCGTAGCGAAGCTCCCTCTGTGAGATCATTACGGTTTATCTCAATTTATCATTGGAAAAATTGTCATTTGAAGCGTGCTCTGAAGGCGGGGAAGGAGTGCAGTGTCATTATATTCAGTGTTTAGAATTGAGTGCGCAAAACGTCAATGTCTAACGGATCCGCCGAGAACTCGAGAAATTCCGCTCGTTGATGTGCTGGGCGAAACTCTGTGCACCGAAATAAAAGTACTTTGTTCGTTGATCTAACGTGATACAGCGCCGCTACCAAGGGAGGCCATGAATTGGGCGGAATGCGAAGAATTTGGAAAGGTCCATTTAGTATATTCTCATTTTCGAGAAGTCCTTGTCAGACGGACAAATGAATGTCACTTTCGAGCGAGTGTCACTGGGCCGTTTCGTCATTCGGAGGCTGTCACATGAGTAGGTGCTATTCGATGTGAGTTCGACGAACAGCCGCCTAGTGGTGTAGGGCTGCTTAGCTCGAGGCGACGGGTTCGATTCCCGGTCTCATTTCCGTTGGAAATAAATTCAAAACATTCGTCTACTTAAATGTAGGTGCACGTTAACGAGCCCCGGATGATCAGAATTATTCTGGAGCGCCACACTATACGGCGTGCCTCATAATTAGATCGTGGTTTTCATACGTAAAACCTCAGAATTTGTTTTATTGCTATCGCAGCAGCCCCATGTGTATTTCAACGAATTATAAAATGTATGCTATGTGGTTGTATTCCAGGCAGTTTCCCGAGGTGGTTTCATGTCAGAAAGCAGCAATGCTCGCTCTCTTTGATAAGTTCGAGCGCTTTTTATATAGTAAACAGTTGTCATTCTACAAAGACCAGGGCGTGCAAACACGGACACAAGAAAGAAGTCAGGACACCACAAACTCCGACTAACAACTGAAGAGACGCACAACGGCTGAAAAGAAAGAAGGCACGAAAACTTATCTGGTATGCCCGTGCAACAGGCGAAACTATCAATCCGGCACGCGTGGCGGTCTACGTGGAAGATAACTGTTAAGGCATTTGATTTCATCTTGTGCAAGTTAATCGACGGTTGGCTCACGCATGCGCTACCACCTATTCTCGATATGCCATGCTTCAATCATCAGGCGCGTTTCTTCATTTCTAATACGGTACAACACTGCGCATTCATCGAATTTTGGCGTGCACTTACAATATCGACAATGTAAAGATAGATTAGAATGTGAGCCTCATGTTAGCGATCTCTTATGTTCCAACAATCTCTGGTTAAGGGGTCATGAAGCACCCCTTGGGCTGATTGAAAAAACACATCCTGCGGAAAGCTGACACGGCTATGAACTGCTCTGCCAAATATTACAGTCGTGCGCGCCGCGTAATGGCCACAAGCGGAGCGCGAAGTTGCCGTTTCCCCAGGCACCCTCTTTTCAAACAGAGGCCGGTTCTCACTCTCGTCGGTGGGCGGGGCGTCTGTCCGCTGTACGTCGCAAGAGACATAGCATGCTTATTGGCCGATAGCCGACGTAAATCGAGAGCGGCGTTCGGATCAGATGCGCTTCTTGCCGCGGGGTGCCGCCACTTGCCGGCGCCGCACTCCTCAGTACACTGTAGCCGCACTCGCGCAAGCGAATCACAGCGGGAGAGCGATCGCGTTTCATGACGCGCGCTGGCGTAACTTCTTTCCCCCATGCCATCCCTCCCTGTCTAGCTACCAGTGCGCTCGCCGGCACGAGAAAAGAGAGAAAGCGCTGGGAGCGGGCGCCAAACCCCCGTAACTCCGCTGATTCTTGACGGATTCGAGAAATTTTTGCGGCAATCGATTCGGGAGGCAGTACACTCCGATACTGAGGCCAATTAGATCATTACTTGGAAAAGTGGTTCATGACCCCTTTAATGCATCGGCCCGTTTGTCCTACGTAGAAGCGGCCGCAAGGAAGGGTCGTTACGCGCTCGTGTCGTCGCATTCTTGGCCTGTGTCCTCGTCGTTTTTGCGCTGTAAGCTGATCGAAGATAATGATCTTTGTCTGTTTTGATCTGATACTTCACCTTCTACACTTAGTCGCCGAAATGGCACTCAGGTAAAGGCACACTCATTTCTTTGGTAAATCATAGAGCGCTCGCTCAGTGTCACACCAGTGTGATCGGGGGGTATTAATCGTCCATGGCGTCGTTGTGTGCGGTCAGTGGGGAAAGCGCCTTTGGTTGGCGATGTCGTGAGCTGTAAACAGCCACCATCAGCCGCGTAATATGACCTTCCAGCAGCCCATGAGCACGCCGCCGCTTGCCCATCGGAAGGGTCGTTCAGGCGTGCTCCGCCGCTCGAATCTGGGCGTGGCCGCGAAGGCAGCCTGATCGGTGCGCGCGAGCATTTCGTTCACGGTCGCTGAGAGATCAGCTCGCGATGCCGCTGGCCATGTATGTGCGCCCGCTTTTGCGCTTGACTAGACAGCGCGTGTTTTCGAATCACTGACCGTGTGGCGCTAGATTATAAACTTACCGGAGCCAGCAGCGTACCGTAAGCGCATGCCACTTAGCTGGTCGCCGATCTTTTTCTTCTCCCTACAGGCTTGGGAAATGTATGGAAGCCATGACCGGGGGGACGCTCTAGATGCTATGGTGTTTTCCTTTCCTTTTTTTTTTTTCGCTGACGTCCTTGGGATGGCGGTGGTGTCTGTCCTCGCCATTTGCTCTTTGGCTTTGCTTTTTCTTTCCCACTGCATTTTCTATCGCCCTGTTTCGCTGCCCGCCCTACATTCTCGTTTATTGGCGGCGGCTAATGAACGCAAATCACGCCCTGTCTGAAGTATGTGAGAAAGTATTGCGCGTCGCTGACTGCTGCTGGGAGACTGCGTGCTTGGTTAGTGCTATGTAGAGCGGCGCGGTGTTGCAGTCTTCGTCATTTTTGAGGACTTCGCGAAATCCCCAGCCGAATCACTGTGGCCCCGGTCGTGTCCCTGCAGAGAATCGGGTGGCGGGGCGTGCTTCTGCCAGGATGCATTGGCCGATGCCAGCTGGGTGACTCCGCCCTCAAAGATCACTCCCAGCAGCGCTTAGTGCTTTCTTCGCGTCGTGAGTGGAGGGGGGCGTCGGCCGCTCGCATGCGTCGTTTGCCCTTCGTGGTACGCGGTTTCATGCAAATGGCGTTCGCTCGCTCTCGTGATCTTTCAGGGTCCCCCCCACATCGCTTGTCGAAGGTTTCGAATATGCGTGGGGCGAGATTGACATTGACAGCGGCGAAACGCAACCAAGGCGCGCTCAAAGGGTTAAATCAATCGAGCCCTCGCTGCGACGGTTCTTGGCAGCTTCGTGCGCATATTTCTTCAAGAGCGAAATACCGAAGCTTACAGTGGCACCCAGTATGATAGGGAACACCTATAGGCGTATTCACATGGAGAGTGCAGTGGAAACGCGAGTTACAGCATCTCTAGCTTGGTACATGGTTCTCGCGTTCAGTAATCGCTCCGCGATATTTTCTTCGTTACAGTGCGTGGCTCAATTCGGCTTCTTTCGTGCCTTAACTCGCTGTCTGCTAGCTGCAGTTCAGAACATCTGGCTTCTTGGTGGGCTAAAGAAACTCGCTCTCGACCATGCGGAAGACATCGGCAACCCGCGGCGGGAGCATATTGACTTTGGCGTTTCTTCTGCTGAGCACGAGCTTGCGGGTTCGATTCCCGGCCCCCGTAGGGCCGCGTTTCAATGGGGCAGAGCGCCAAAGCGTGGTATTTTTATCTGCGTTATACTGTTTCAGGTGGTCAGAGGTTATCCGGTGCACACTCTACTGTGGCTTCTGTCACAGCTTCAAAGCTGCTTTTGGACGCCAAGCTCTGTAAATGATTTAATTGGAGCAATGCAACCTTTGAGAACTCTTTTGAGTTCTTATTGAGAACCTAAATAACTCATGGACGACGATACAATATTCAGAAGCATAACAGCCGCACGCCTGCAACATTTTGTTTTCCTTCTGTGCTTCTTCTGGTTCTCATTTCATTTTTGTACATTCTGTCATGAAACCGTTCTATCGAATGCAGCACGGGCAGAACAGTGCGAGCGCCGGTGGTATACAAAGAGCGCGCAACAGTTGTCAGTAGGTCCATTTTATGGGTCTATCCCTTGAGCAGTGAACGTTCCGTCGTCTTCCCCTGGCTCCCCACGTACCCAGCCTGCGTTCGTAATGCAAAGGGGACCCGGCATCACTTTTTGAACATGGTAGAAAACTTTGTAGCCAATGCTCCCGGGAACGTTTGAGCCAAATATCATTGCACTGTATGCTGCAGTGTCGAAAAGCCGAAAATAGCTTGGGTGCACTATGCTTCGCAGTGTCGTCATCAACTAAGCAGCAAGCGGGCTCGACAGGTATTGGATTATTTCATAATAGCGAGAACGTTCTTAGTGATAGCATTATTGTTACGTAAGTGAAACGTATACATATCTACGATATCGAAAGACCGAAAACCATCTTATATAAATTCCCGCTCACTGTTCTGCGTACCATACGCAGGAAGCGCTTGCGCCGAGAGCTTTTGCGTGTGCTCCGCGCTTCCCAGAAACCGTAATAACGAACTGCTGCTTATCTCTGTCGAAGCCTACACACAAGCACGGTGGGAGTTTGTAGACGGTGCCCCATTCCCCACCACGAAACGAGATTCTCTCAAGGACGCAGCATCCGCTAAGCGACCCGTGGTCGTCGTTTCAGGAAGCGATCGACGATACGTTAGGAGGTGGCGGATGCCGGAGGTGGGTTCGCGCCCTTTCCGTTGCGCGCTGCCGGGGTATTGCAACTTTTCACTGGCGGCCGAACTTCGAGCACGGGAGTGGGCGCGCCCCTTCATTTTAAATTGAGATGTTCGCCCGGCGTGATTTGTGGGCGCCCTTGTCGTTGCTTGCCTCAGAGGACT
The DNA here is from genome assembly GCF_013339695.2 of Rhipicephalus sanguineus. NCBI lineage: Eukaryota > Metazoa > Arthropoda > Arachnida > Ixodida > Ixodidae > Rhipicephalus > Rhipicephalus sanguineus. The sequence goes on from NC_051176.1 coordinate 230,025,895, forward strand.
TCCACGCAATGCATTTAGCCAAAGAAGTGACTGCGGAAGGCGATTCGTTTAGTCTTATGCTGATTTGTTTCGCCCTCATTCTTGAACTTCCTGCGCCCTCCCACTGTCGCTGCTCCGACTTTGGAGCAGTTTCACTGGGCGGTCTGTGTGTTTCGTGGGAAAGCTACACCGTAGAAAGCAGCTCTGGAGCTGCGTGCTCCTGTTCAAGCAGATGTTATGCTGCTACTGGAAGCATTTGATTCGTATGCGTTAGCCGCGCCGCTCACAGGGAGGATGTGTGTCGCAGCTATGTATGCATGTGCACGCTTTCGACATGTGCATGATGGGACACCGCGGCGGTGGCGGTTGCGTTTCCGTAGCGTAAAGGCTATGGCTGCAGGCTATGGAAAACAACGCAACGAAAAATGATTTGGCAACAAAGCGCACGGACGAGCCTCTCGTTGACGCAACGAGTTAGCCTTAACGCGTGCTGAGTCAGCTATTAAGCCATTCGCGCGTGGCGGCCGTTATGTATAGCGGCGGCGAAGTCCAAGGCAGGCAGACGCCCGCGCGGTAAATGTGTCGCAGGTGTGTTGGAAGCTGGCTGACGTCGCTAGCACGCCTCTGGCTTCCACACGACCCCTGCGGGTATGCATGCCTTGCGCCGCTGATATGCAGCGGCACGCAGTACGCGCGCGCAGCATTGCTTTGGAAAGCGCTCTTAATCGGCCCTCTCTCCCGTCACGTTTCTCCCCTTCCATTTTTCTCCCTCACGCTGGCTGTTGATGCCACCACCATTCTGCACGGCTGACCCCTTGATCGTCGTCGTCGCCGGCGTTGCTGCTGCCTTGGGACTGCGATGCTGCTCGCGCCAACAGTCGTGAGTACACGCCGTCTTTTTGTTATTCTCTCTAGCGTGTGTAAATGGGCCGTCGGTGGCATCTCACTCTCGGTGACAATGGCCGCTGCACTGACGTCAACATCCCCCCCCCCTCCCTCCCTGCGCGCCCTTGAATCGTTGGGGACAGGGACACGAGCTGAGGCCATATGTAAAAAGTCGGCCTTTTATAAAACATGCTGGTCACCCCCACCCCCGCACTTCCCCTTGTTAAAAAATTTATTTTAGCACCGCATAAAGGCTATAGTCAAACTCTAGGATCGCTTTTTGTGTGTGTGTGTGTGTGTGTGTGTGTGTGTGGTGTGTGTGTGTGTGTGTGTTTTGAAATGTTCAGTTTACTGACCTTAAACGAACCCTTTATTGCGCTGTTCGTTCCTATTGAGAATGACTTCATATCCTTAGTGATTGAGTCAGAGCTTTACCGCCTACGACCGTCTGATATCAATAATAGTAGTGAAGCTTTCGGCGGTTCCTACCGCGTACATGTCGTTCAAGTGTGCGGTATACGATCCACACCTAAAAGGAAAACGGCTAGGGAATATATATTTACCCGCCGCTCTGGCTCACTCTCCATGGCGTTCTGCAGCTGAACACGAGAAAGTCGCGGGTTCATTCCCGGATGCGGAAGCCGCGTTTTTTTGGCATCGAAATGCGAAAACGCTCTCCGTATTTAGTTTCCGCGCACTTTATAGAACTACTAGAGGTCAAAATTGATAAGGATCACTGCTCCACGTTATTCGGGTGAGTCAGCATTATTTATTCGGATGTTGAACGCTATCAGTCATCTAAAGATATCGAAACCAAGATGCCTGTAACGTCAACGTCTTCACGAAAAAAAAAAAAAAATGAAGTGCTTCATGTGAGGCGATAGGTATTACTGTATTAAAAAAAAAAGGGAGAAGAAAAAGAAACGTTACCCAGATTTCCTAGCTGTAATCAGTTCGGCAGCGGCGATTTGGCGTTCATAGTTTCCGCTGTGAGGACTAGCTTCTGGGGCACTTACGAATCACGCTGGTATGTCTGATCGGATCTTATCTCTGGGTTATGAGTTTTTCTATTCCATATACAGCGCGTGCGTTTGCGAGCGTTCTATCACTGCATTCATGACGACAAAATGTGTGCTGTGTGGTGGTTTTTTTTTTTTTTTTTTTCCCGGAAGTGTATCCGTACACTATCAAAGCAGTTCTGCCGGGTCCTAATTTCTCCTGTCACGGTGCTCAAGCATAATGGCTGGTGAACGTACATATTTGTTCGTTATTCTTGCCGAGAAGCTTTAGCATGTAGCAAACTCCGATGCCACCTGTTATACGTGTAAAATGCAGAGACGCTATTATGAGACAAACTGTGGACTGATCTGTGGGACATCTGTTGCACATGAGAGAAGGTCAAATGCTATTGACCGTTGTAAGCAGAAGAAGTACTTAAGGGCTGGCATTTTTGCTACGAAAATTGCAAAAAATCGGTAACTTAACAGAAATATAGGAGCTGGTTGTTGACATGCCCGTAGCTCATACGAATGTCAACACTTCGGTGTGCTGCATCTGTTAGAACCATGTAGAGTGGTCCAATTGGGTATATGAGTTTGCAGCTCACGTAAAATTGTTACAGTGTTCATGAAGGTCCTGCGAAAGTCCTACGCACAAATTTGTGGTATATTTCAGAGCTGTGTGTAATGTATACATGTAGTCCGTTTGCAGAATTGTTATAAAATTTCTCATTGCTGTGTTGAAAGTTGTAAACTTCGTAGTTTCTGTCTCTGAAAATTGTCAGTTTTTAACTATTTTTTAGGGGAGTTTGACGGTCTAAATAAACGTTGCCTTCGTTCGGCCGCTAGATTTCAAACGTATCTTTTAAATGCTGCAAATATCATCGAATGCGGTTCGGTGGTTGCCAGGAAAAGGTTTCTGTGTCCCCGTGTGTGCCGGTGTAGGCGCGGATGCCCGTACCGTGCGCTTTTTCATCCAGCGGCCGTGCCATTGGCCCCCCTCATGGAAGCGAGTCTGGCCGTTTCTTCACAAGAAGGGCGTGCCGGTGGCACAGTGGCGCCCTACCCGTCGGCTTTCGTAACGATTCCTTCGAGGGACAGAGAACTTCAGTTTTGCACGCGTGACGTTGTAGACGCCGCTTGTGCTGCATTCTGCCGCGTGTGTGGCTCTCTAATCGTCGCAGCACACATCGAAACGTTAACGAAGGCGCGGTTACTGCGTCTGTGTTGTCTTTACTCGTTTATTGCTCATACGAAGAGAGACGCTCCGAACGTTTCATTGAGGAGAAAACTGGGCTCTCGCAGAGCAGCTAGTTTCTCCCCTCTCGCGCAACTGTCCGCACCCGGAACCGCTCTCCTGCTTCCCTCCCTTTTCCGCATGCGACATTTGTTTTCGTGGCCGCTACAGGGAGCGACCGCAGCGCCGCCATTCGGTGGAGCCTGAAACGCTCGTTTTAGGCACTTTTTCTCCCTGAAGACGGCCACTGGCCTAGGTACTGAGGAGAAGAACGCCCCTAGCTCCACTTGTCCCTAGCTTGATCAGCAGCCATAGGCCATGCGCGCTTCACGCCGGTGTCAACCCACGCCAAAGTAAGTTTTTGCATTCGCTGTCCTGCGGTGTTTTCTACCTCGCGACGGAGCAAATGAGTTAAACGGGCCAGGCCTTCTGCCTGGTGTGCTGTGTTTGTGTGCCGTTCGCCTTCGAACTCTACCTTTGTGAATTTGCACCCTGTGTGAGCATCGGCCTAGCTCAGGCCCGTAGCCAGGAATTTTTTTTCGGGGGGGGGGGCACTTGCTGAAAGCCTTGACTATTTGAGAAAAAAGCCTATTTCCCTTATTTATTTTCGGGAAAACACCATGTATCACAAAAATTTCGAGGGGGGACCGGGCCCCCCGGGCCCTCCCCCTGGCTACGGGCCTGGCTTAGCTCGAGCTCGGTTGTAGTCGAGGTGGAACTGCATTCAACAATTCATTATTTACGTGACGCTACAGCCTCAGTCCCGAAGCTTGATTTGGTGCAATTATGTTACTGTTACTGCAGCTTCTGATCGGTGCAGCTATTTTGCTGGAGGGAGGCTTTAATGTAATAGAGTTACTGTTTTGTACTACATGTCCGTGTCGTCCTCTGCCATTTGATATGTCATGATACACTTCACGTGTAGATGGTCGACGCTACCATCTGTCCAATACATTACATGGTTCTCAGTGCAACTGTCTAGCGCTAATTGTACCATTTTTATTACGTACCTCACTTCGCTGCAAGTGTGCTTCTTCACAGCCCTGTGCTTCTTCGCAGCACGGGGCACAGGCATAACAATTGCAGCACGTTTGGTGTAATGCAGTCCTACCATCAATTTGTATAGGCGAGACAACACATAGGACAGTGCACATTGGAACTTTGTGCAAAGTTTAGGTATTCCCTGTGACCTTGGGCGCTGCTGACAAATGTCCCATTTGTCTGGTTTGCGTAGAATGCTAAAATAATTTGCTGCATCAGCCAAGGCAAAGCAGAAAATTAAGCTGGAAATGGCCACTTCTCTGCATTACAAGCTCTGTGGAGTGGTGCTGTAAATTCTGCATTGCCAGATATTGTTGCGTTAGAATCTGACTACCTGCAAAATTTTGACTGGCACAAGCACCCAGTTGCTGTATTTCTGGTAGACCAGCTGCACTATTATTACAGCTGTCGTTTCCCTTGGTTTTGTCCTAACAAAGACGCCACCTGGTTCAAACAGCCCACGTACAACTGTGATTAAAACTGTGAATAACATGCACACATACACACTTTAATCGCTATGGTTTACCTTTAGATGCAACAGATTTCAAAGAACACTGACTGCAACGGTTGATATCACTTCCTTTAGAAACTTGCTCAAAGCACATATCATTCTGATGTAAAGCAGCTTGCGCAGTTGTAAGAAAGCGGGCAGTTACGATTACAATTTGCAGTGTTCCACTACTTCATTCTTTGAGGGGCTCCTGAACCACATTTCCAAGTAATCATCGAATGACCTCAGTATCGGGCCTCACGAATCGATTGCCGCAAAAATTTCTTGAATTCGTCAAGAACGAATAGAGTTACAGGGATTTGTCACACGCTTTCAGTGCTTCCCCTCTTCTCTCAGCTTGCTTGAAGGTACACGGAGCAGGGGCGTAGCCAGAAATTTTTTTCGGGGGGGTTCAACCATACTTTGTGTATGTTCGTGCGTGCGTTTGTATGTGTGCGTGTATATATACGCAAGCAAAACTAAAAATTTCGGGGGGGGGGGGGGGTTGACCCCCCCCCCCCCCCCCCTGGCTACGCCCCTGACACGGAGGGATGGCATAAAGGAAAGAATTCACGTCATGAGCTTGAGCATGCATGATGAAACACGATTGCTCTCTGTTCTCATTGTTCCTGTGCATGAGTGTGGCTACTATAGAGCACAGGGCCAGCGTGTGGCAGCACCTTGGCGGCAAGAAATGCATCTTATCCAAATGCCGCTCTTTATTTATGTGGGATATTGGCCTGCTATGTGTTGTTCAATGTCAAACAGCAGGTGCCGACAGCTGCGAAGAGAGTGAGCACAGCCCCCTGTATGAAAAGAGGGTGCTTGTGAAAATGGCAACTTCACGCTCCACTTCTAATCTCTCCTTGTTGCGCATGACTGCAAGGCTTGGCTGAGCTTTTCATAGTGGTGTCTGCTTTCCACAGGATGTGGTTTCTGAGCAAAGAAACAACTGCTTGCAGCGCGAACTCAACACAAGGACAAAAGAAGACGCGGTGCTTGTTCGTACCTTTTGTTTTTGTGTCAAGTTCACACTGCAACCAGTTGTTTCTAATGATCTACCAACTTTCCAACTCTCGTTGACTATGTTTTCTCACCAAGACTACATTTTTTCACCAAGCCTGACGGGTGGTTCATGACCTCTTATAACAACTTTTTCATGAGCAGAGTATCCTTTAAAGCTTCATGCAACATTAAAAAAAAATCATAGAATCAGCCCACATTAGTAAACACAAACAGTGAAAAATTACATTTATTGAAATTCTACATCTGTCTTTCCACTACTTTATTTTTCTATGTGCGATTTCCAACTTTAGAAGGCATCTGATTATTTATTTATTTATTTGAGAATACCTCACAGGCCCCGTAAGAGGCTTAGGGTGAGGGGGGCATACAGTACAATTCAATACATTGTATGGTTGTATACACACTCTACATTTCAGAATTCTAAATGTACATGGTGTGGCTGCACTATAACATGCATAAAATATACAGCTGTATCCTTACCAGGAAATGGCTATATTTTCACATTAAGCTGAGGCATCTGCATATTTAAATAAGTGTTGCAATACTTTATTGGATGGCTGTGCATTTGGCCACATGTGGCTGGTGGTTATCACAATCTTTGTATACCGGGCAATCTTGAGCGGTCATGCTTTATATCCTATAGATCTTCGACTAAGATTTTCTTGCTTGTCGCTTTTATCAGTATCGAAACTTTGCAGTATTCATGCACCTTACAGTAGCTTTTTTTTTTTTGGCGAAACCGACCTGTTGCTAGAAAATGTACTAATATGATAAAGGTCTTCAAACTTAGGTTACCTCTTGGTGTTTGTTGCCAGCAGAAATTTACTCCAGTAATCAGAGTGGAGTGTCTGGCAGTCCTATGCAATCTTTACTGCTTGGGCGGTGCTTGGGTGTACACATGATCTGCAGTGATGTTTTCAGGCTTGCTAACATGAAAGCAGTAAAACAAGCTGGCCACTTTTACAGCAGTATACAACTTATCCTGAAACAAGCAAATCACAGTGGTACCACTACCTGCAGCAGTGACACTTAGGTTGTATCACAGCCTGTGCCCTATACTGGTACATCATTGAAAGACTCATCTAGCCTGCACAGATGTCATTATTGTCGTTGCACCTCGAGGTGGCTAACTTCTTTTAGTACCGTGCCATCTGTAACTCCGTTCATTCCCATTCTTTACTGGTTTGAAAAAATCTTGCGGCAATAGATTCATGAGGCAATAAACTGATAAGCTATTATATCATCATCATCATCAGCCTGTCTACGCCCACTGCAGGGCAAAGGCCTCTCCCATGTTCCGCCAATCAACTCGGTCCTGTGCTTTCTGCTGCCACGTTATACCTGCAAACTTCTTAATCTCATCTACCCACCTAATTTTTGTCTCCCCCTCACGCGTTTGCCATCTCTTGGAATCCAGTCAGTTACCCTTAATGACCACCGGTTATCCTGCCGACGTGCTACGTGGCCGGCCCATATCCATTTCTTCTTCTTAATTTCAACTATGATATCCTTAACCCCCGTTTGTTCCCTGACCCACTCTGCTCTCTTCCTGTCTCTTAAGGTTACACCTATCATTTCCTTTCCATCGCTCGCTGCGTCGTCCTCAATTTAAGTTGAACCCTCTTTGTAAGTCTCCAGGTTTCTGCTCCGTAGGTAAGTACCGGTAAGATGCAGCTGTTATATACCTTCCTCTTGAGAGATAGTGGTAGACTACCATTCATGATTTGATAGTGCTTGCCGAATGAGCCCCATCCCATCCTTATTCTCCTAGTTATTTCACTCTCATGGTTCGGCTCCGCGGTTACTACCTGTCCTAAGTAGACGTACTCCTTACAACTTCCAGCGTCTCGCCACCTATCGCAAAGCGCTGTTCTCTGCCAAGATTGTTCCACATTACTTTAGTTTTATGCATATTAATTTTCAGACCTACTCTTCTACTTTCCGTATCCAGTTCAGTAATCATGAGCTGTAATTCGTCTCCCGCGTTACTCATCAATGCAATGTCATCAGCGAATCGCAGGTTACTGAGATACTCTCCATTAACTCTTATCCCTAATTCTTCCCAATCTAGGGCCCTGAAAACCTCCTGTAAACACGCGGTGAATAGCATTGGAGAGATCGTGTCTCCCTGTCGTACGCCCTTCTTTATTGGGATTCTGTCGCTTTCTTTATGAAGGACTATAGTGGCTGTGGATGCGCTGTAGATGTCTTCCATTATGTTTATATAGGCTTCGTCGATGCCCTGATTCCGCAGTGCTTGCATGACTGCTGATGTCTCCACCGAATCAAATGCCTTCTCGTAATCTATGAAGGCTATGTATAGGGGTTGGTTGTATTCCGCGCATTTCTCTATCACCTGATTGATAGTATGAATATGGTCTATTGTTGAGAAGCCTGTACGAAATCCTGCCTGGTCCCTTGGTTGATTAAACTCTAATGTCCTATTAATTCTGTTAGCAATTACTTTTGTGAATACCTTGTAGACAACGGACAGTAAGCTGATGGGCCTGTAATTTTTCAGGTCCTTGACGTCCCTTTCTTATGGATCAAGATGATGTTGGCATTCCTCCAAGATTCTGGTATCCTCCCTGTCGAGAGACACTTCGTATACAGGGTGGCCAGTTTCTCTAACATAATCTCTCCACCGTCTTTCAGCAGGTCTGATGTTATCTGATCCTCACCAGCGGCTTTGCCTCTTTGCATTCCCTTTAGGGCTTTCTTTACTTCTCCTGTTAATACTGGTGGGATGTCAGATTCCTCTGGGATATTACTGCTTCTTACATTATCATCCTGACTGTCTCGGCTGCTGTACAGATCTCTGTAGAACTCTTCCGCTACCTCAACTATTCTATCCATATTGGTTGTGACCTTGCCATCCTTGTCCCTTAATGCATACATCTGATTTTGCCTATGCACAGTTTTGTCTTCGTAGCTTTGAGGCTTCTTCCGTTCTTTAGAGCATGCTCAATTCTCTCCATATTATACTTTCTTATGTCGGCTACTTTACGCCTATTGATCAACTTCGAAAGCTCCGCCAGCTCTATTTTGTCTGTTGCATTTGAGGCTTTCATAGCTTGACGTTTCTTAATGAGGTTTTTCGTCTCTTGGGATAGCTTACCAGTGTCCTGTCTAACGACTGTACCCCCGACTTCCACTGCACACTCCTTAATGATACTAGTCAGATTATCATTCATTGCGTTAGCGCTAAGGTCGGTTTCCTCGGTTAAAGCCGCGTACCTATTCTGAAGTGAAACTCTGAATTCTTGTACTTTCCCTCGCAGAGCTAGTTCATTAATCGGCTTCTTCTTGCGTATCAGTTTCTGCCGTTCCTTCCTCACGTCTAGTTGAATTCTAGCTATTATATGATTACTTGGAAAGTGTTTCAGGAACACTTTAACATACACTGTGTGTTCTAGCATGCTGCTGTTACCAAGGTTGATGCACAACATGGTTTTGACACAAGAAAGAAGTCAAGACACCACAAATGCCAACTATCAACTGCAAAGGCACACAATGGCGGGAAAAAAGAAGACATGAAAACTTATCTGCGCATGCTGATGCAATAGACGAACTTATCAATCCAGCACGTGTGGGGGTATACGTGAAAGATAACTATTAAGGCAGTTGATTTATTCTTTATGCAAGTTAATAGACGGTTAGCTCATGCGCACTATTATCGATATGCCATGGCTCGATTATTAGATGAGTTTGTTCATTCATATGCCTGTAAAAAACTGCGTATTTATCGAATTTTGGCGTGGACTTACACTCTCGACAATGTAAAGCTAGATTAGAAGGTGAGCCTCCGCTTCACAGTATTTTATGTTCCAATAATCTCTGGTTAACACAGCGGCTCGTCTGCCCTATGTAGAAGCAGCCGTAGCTAAAGGGAACCTTATAGACCACACCTGTACAGCAATCAGTGAATTTTTTGGCATGTTTTATGAAACAAATGTTATTCCGCATCTTGTCTACTATTACTCGCTTATTCTTTCTCTGCACAGTGCACAAATCTTACCTAGATATTTGGCAGCCGTAAGACAGCATTAACGCTGTATCTACTTCCCACTTTCTTTAGCCTGTGAGACATGCAATGAATGTAAGGAATACCTACGACATGTTTTTTTCTCATTGCTTTCTGCAACCATGCTCGGACCTAGCATAACGGACTTCTTTAAACATTCCGCGATAGTGGCCGCCCTGTCTTTGCACGCCCTGTCCTTTAGAATGAATACTTACCAACTAGCTCAGCTCTCTGTTATTCTAAACATGGTTTTATTCCACAGCCCTGGGGAATGTCTTGGAATGCTTGTTCTGATTACAGACTGAGATGTTGCTAATCTTGTGGGTCCTTATTTCTTCTTGGGCACCTTGTGCACTTGTTTCAGTACATGTGCTAGGTCAATACAAATTTAAGTGAGTCAGGATATGCACTTTAAATGATGTCTTCAAGTAAACAACAAAAGCGAGCTTTCCACATTGTAATTGTTATTGGCATTTCAGAAGCAACACAGCAAGATGACCAAAGGATGTACCACTTCAAGATGGAAATGGCTATGTTCAAAGATATTTTAGCGATGTACAACAAGGAAGATATTGGGATTCTCGTTGCATCGATATATGCGATCTGCAATAGCAATGTCCAAAGTTTAACGGGCACTTCACGTAGAGAGCCTTCCTTATTACAGCACTTATTCGCAAAATTCTTGCAGCAACATGTTCACATCGTACAAGTGCGCATTTATCTCTCCATCAGAAATTTTGGACCGCAAGGTTGTTTACTGCCACTTGAAGAAACACCGAAGCATGAAAGCCTCCAACCCAATAAACAGTAACAAGAGTAAGGTAGCCAACATAAGAAGGTGCAATATGGAGACAATTGAACATGCTTTTCTAAAGAACAGAAGAAGCCTAAAAGCAGTGAAGAGAAAATTGGGCACAGGCAAAAACCAGGTGTATGCACTAAGAGAAAGGCAAGGCAGTTTCACTACCAATATGTATAAGGTGTCAAAGCAACTATGATTTTCTACAGAGATCAGCCAGGGCAACAATGGTAGTAATAATAGTAGTAGTAGTAGTCCAGACGGATCTCACCAGCAATGGCAGGTGAAGGAACGAAAACTTCTTGTTAGAATAAGAATTGGTATCTGTTCATCTTAAAACCGCTTCATGCACAAAAAAAACCACCCCTAGAGAAGATTTCGCCAAGAAGCAAGACCACACAAAGCAAGACGAATTAATGGAAGCTTTTTACATAAGAAAGCCAAGAAAGTTTTTGTGTTAGTGCTACATAAGTAGTTTTATATAAGGCCTGAGAAACAGTTATGAGTGTGTTATTGTATTACCCCCCCTAATGGTTCAAATTGGATGTTTGTTGCGCCAGGTGCGAAATTGATGATTGATGGTACAATGTGTGTGGTGGTTTTCGGGAATAAAGCAATAGCTGTGAGTGGCACCCTGTCCAGTCATCTTTCTCTCGTGGTGGTTGCGTCTTCTTTTTTTGTGTTCTAATAGCAGCTTTAACATGAAGGAAGCAAGCCTTAGAGGGAAGCAGCCGGTTATGATCAGGGGTGTTGCTGTACAGTGATGCTATTAGTTTTCTTGTGCCCTTTGCCACCATCAGCCATCTGCCACTGGTCAAAAAATGCAGCCCAGGAATTTTTCAGCAGTGCCAGACGGCTTATGGCGAGGAAAGCAATTAAAAAAAGTAATAGCATTGCTCTGCGATAACACGCCAGGTAACCGCAGATCTGTTTTAAAGACTGGGGGCACACTGTTCTTGAAAAACTGGCAGTTTGTATATGCAATGCCTTTACCTGTGAGCGTACTGAAATCTTTGAAGAATGTGAACATTGCCCTAATTAATTATGTATGACATGTACTATACAGTTTTGTGTACTTATAAGCTTTGTTTATCAATGTCTTGTAATTAAGTATTTTTTTTTGTTTTCGGTACAGTTAACTTATGTACCTATTTGTAATTTGTATCCAATAATCATGTGCAGAGGGGGGGTCTGTAGTATGGTCTCATAACCGAGGGACCCTTTTTTGTATGTCCCCTTTTTGTTGTAATCATTGCTTGCAACATAAATGTTTTGAATGAAAAGGGGGCAGCAAGAAATTGAAAAATTAGAAGCCGATCACTTACTCATAACTGCTAACAAGGCATTTGCAAAACGTAATAGCTAATAGACTTAGGACCACCTTAGAAATCCAATCAACCAAATGAGTAAGCAGGATTCATACAGGCTACTCAACATAGCCCTTATTAGCACTGTTGATGTCATGGAATAATGCAGGGAATATAACCAACCCCTATATAATACCTTCACACAATCATGAGAAAGCATTTAGTCAGTTGAAAACCTCACCAGTCGTGCAGTCATTGCAGAAAATGGTGTGTACACAATTGTATACAAAAATACTGGCTATAAACTCTAGCTTGCTGAGCCGTAGGAGTACATATGTAAATTTTATTACATTGTATAAAACGGACAGTCAACGCTGCCATGCCACCTGTTGTTAGACAACCGTTGATTAAAACATTTATTCGCAATCTACACGGTGTGGCTGCAGCATGGTGGTCATTGCAGCACATTTGCTACAGTAAAATCACCAACTATAAATGGTATGTCTTTCTCTTGTCTAACCCACACAAGATGTCTTATAAAACTTCCAGTGTCTATTTTCCATGTTCCTGGGATGATATAGACCAGGGGTCTCAAACACACGGGCTGGACCTTTCGTAGCGGCATACCCATGAATGACTGTCTTTTTCCCGCACTTTTTTTTCTTAATAGTCTTTTAGCAAGCTACGGAAATATGGTACAGAAATACGGTAAGGCAGTACGGTAGCGCTCGTCCTTTTCTGCTCGTTGTGCTTAAGCCGCTCCCAGTTCAGGTGACAGTTCAGGAAACTGTGCATCCTCAAACGACAGGTTCCTCGTTAACAATGTGTAGGCTGACAGGCAACAATGATGCATGACAACCGCACAGTAACTTTCGAGACAGCTTTTGTGGTGTTGGGTTGCCTTCACCGGCAAAAGCACAACGAGCAGGAAAGGAGGAGCGCTACCATACAGCCTTACCGTATTTGCGTACTATATTCCCGTAACTTGCTAAAAGACTCTAATAAGTATGTTTATGAGCTACAGAGACGCGACTGGTTTTAAGCATTTTTTTCATGTGGCACCCCCATGTGAGGTTGCAGTGCGGTGAAACATAACCATGGAACAAAAGCTGTATATTTCAGAATCAAGGTCCAGATTTCAGTCATTATGGAGATCTCTCGAGTCCTGCTGTCAAATCCCTCGAGAAATGACCCACATATGACATTTTGTTCAAGCTAATGTTGACTAACTAAATGGCAGATACAAGGATGAAGCATCAAGTTGGCGATTGCAAGTACGCAGCATATTGTTTAACTGCATACACAATAAACTGTCAGTGCGTGGATGCTGTCAAGGCTTTTCAAAGATAATTTAAACTTTAGGCAAATTGACATCTATGGTGACTTGTGCGTGCTGTCGGGAAGAGTTTTTTTTTTCCTTATAATTATTATTAATCAAGTGGTGTCGTATCTACAGTTATCAGTCTCGTCAGTGAGCAATTTCCAGCTGCTTCTTTTTCATAATTCAAAACATTCTTTGGATGGCACTAAAACAAACAAGAGCCTTCTTTTTTAAAATGATTCCTATTGCTCCCTTTCCATTATATCTACAGGAGGCCTGCACTGAGCTCACTGCACTAAGCACACTGAGCCTGCACCGAGCGCATTGAGCTTGGCCTGCCAGGCAGCGCTAGCAAGTGCATACATCTGGTCATTGTAGCCGTAGTCGTACAGCGATCAGGCGTACAAGTCTGATGTCACGAGAAAAATATCGAAACAATACGCACGGCCAACAACCTTGGTTGTAGTCCTAGAATGAGGACCACGTGGACGACCACAGCTATGGCAGTTGCCGCCCTAGTGTTTCTTTGCTCATGACATCATGTGATTACCTCCTATAGCATCAGAGCTTTCATACGCCAAAGTTTAAGACGGCAGACTACGCAACTGCTGTTAGAAGCAGAAGCAGTCTACGAGGCAAAACGTGGTATTGTGCAACGTTCGCTGGACTAGTTCTCCAAACAACGCCGGCAGACAAAGACATGCATGGGCTAGGAATCGCAGAAACTGAGAAGTTACTGTAGCAACGAGCTTGCAGCTACAAAGCAGGGTAAAACAAGGTGTAGAGACTGCAATAGAAATTTTTAACGTGCAAAAGTCTATGGCAAGTTTTCCAGCAATTTCGGTGCCAATATTGTGTCTATAACGCAAAAGGTGTGGCACTTTTCCAACAAGAATACATATGGCTTTGTAGAAAACAAATGGATTTGGGACAGGTCAACTTAATTGAAATTAGCTTGAGTGCATCAACCTAATTTTGGGGGCGATATGGAGGTAAGAAACATATGGGCCACCTTGAGGAAGAAAAGCATCATTAGCTGGGCAGCGTTCACAGGCGAGTCTCGGTGAGTGCTTCCTGCTACTCACCGAACATCGCAGCCCCACGTCAAAGCAGAAATCTTCCTTGCGGAAGTGCTAGCCAATAGCTGTTTACAATTTCTAAGTTCTGCATTCGCAGATTCATGCACCTTCTTACCCTGCGGACACATGTGAAAGCTGGCAGCAGGCTCCATAGCATGCACCCTGCATTGAGCACTGGCCTACCATACAAAACTCCAGTGGCTACATAATGTAGTGATTTCTTCCAAGTGTTGTCGAGCGCACAGCAACAGCAGGAAAACCTCCCCAGTCACTCAGAATTACAGCGCAGGTGGCATTCTAAAGTTGTTTTCAGCTCGCTCTGGTGCTCCCAAAGCAGGCTAAGCAGCCACTATGACCACATGAGCCTGCCTAGCACGTTGCACCAAAGGTGGCGTCTGCTCTTCCAGTGGTATGCCTTACGCCCAATACCATTTACGGAAGTGGCCATGAGGGCACCCGGATAAGGGCAGCTAGAAGATAGATGGAGTAGATAATAAGATAAGGAAATAATTTTAAATGCCTCAAGTTAAAGGCACGCTGAAAGCATAGACAGCTCTGTACAAATGCACAATGTTGGTAGGTCCTTATGGTAACAGGTTTAATGGTAAATAGTTTAATATATGAAGACTGCACTTACACCTATGTCTTCGGTCGCCTTCGCTTGGCGGGGAATGCCATTCATGCAAACAGTGCGATTGGTTCCCAATGTGGTGATGTTGTAAATAGATGAGCCATGCCGCCCTATTTAACGCCTTGTTTGTTTGCATGCACGAATCGTATTTTATGTACGTGTAAAAATAAAACAATTTCAATGTACGCAGCTTGCAGCATTCAATGTAAGCATCGTAGACAGTCTGCCACATCTGTATCGGCGCACTCGCGCTGGAGTGGAACGGATTTAAAGGCTGGGATAGTAGCCGCAGCCGCCCGTGGAGGGTCCCCTGTAGCGCCAAACACGTGACTGGCTTCTTGCGATGCAGAAAATAACCTAGCCCTTTCAGACTTCAGGAAGCATGTCAATTTCTTTTTGACGGATTTTATGCCTTCACGGGCCCCTTCGATGGCGTGGTATTGACTATCTTCTTGTGCGAACAAGGCAAAGGCAACATTCTGCACGTTGCGTCAGTTGACGAACGAATGCGACCTCGTTTCAAAGTCCGGTGAAAAGGGCAGAATATAAACACAAAGAACGACAGAAAGTTTCTAGAGGTAGGAATCAGTCTTTAATGGGACGAAAACCGTCAAAAGCCGACACATGAGAAGACACGATGTCTGGTTCTCTAGTGGGCAGGGTTCTGTTTGGTGTCGCAGAAGTCTGTTGCCAGACTGAGAAGCGCGAAGCGGCTCGTGGGTCGCGCCCCAGTGACACGGGCACACCACGGACGCTGGCAAAATACTGAGGAGGGCGAAGCGGCTCGTGGGTTACGTGCGCCCCAATGACACGGGCACACCACGGACGCTGGCAAAATACTGAGAAGGGCGAAGCGGCTCGTGGGTTACGTGCGCCACAGTGACACGGGCATACCACTGACTTCTGCGACACCAAACAGAACCCTGCCCTCTAGGGTCCGTATTGGCGCGGCTCACTTTCTTCTACGATAAACGTGGGAGGAGTCGATCCCGCCTACGTCGTGCCAAGATGCAAGGACAGCGGTCGCCGTAAAGACGATACATATTTGCTTCACTACGCAGACAGCAGGAACGTCGTGCAGCATGCAGTGGTGTTTTGCTTACCTTCTAGTGGCAAAGCGCAAGTGTCGCACATCAGATTTCGATGCTTGATATCCCGGATGGTGCCTAATATAACCATAACGTACACAGGCGCATATATATTTCACAATATCAAGTACAACAGTGCAAGGAAAGGTTGCAATCGCTTGGAGTTTCAAAAAGTTAAACAGGAAGTCTCCATGACACCAGTTGCAGGAAGCAGGTGGCGCTTCGCGCAGTCAAAAACCGCCGCGCGAACGATCTAATCCGCCGCGCGAACGATCTATAGCCATGGTCAAAAAGACCGTAAAGTGTTCAGGATGCGGAATGGGGCGGAAAATAGAGGTTTGTGAGGATGAGACGACAGAGAGAGCTGACGCCAAGTGTAAGCAATGCGAGTTAGAGGCGAAGATGGAAATAATGATGGCCGCCCAGAATGAGCTCATGGTGAGAATCTCCGAGCTGGAGAAAGCGGTGGCGACAGAACGGGAAAAAACGATGGCTATGGCGGAAAGGCTTAAGTCAGCCGAGGAGGGATTAGCAAAGGTAGCCATGCCAGCAAAGGTAGCCACGGGGAACAAGGAAGCAAGCGGCAGCGGGAACAATGGGGCATCGACCCCACAGTGGTAGGCGCGAAGGGGGAAACAGGTTGGAAAAGACAGTGCAAGGGTCACAGGACCCACTTCCGCGAAGTAGTCTTGGGAACGGGAGGGGACAAAACAACAGCAGTAGCACGCGCTAGTAACAGGTGCAGTGGCCAGGTGCGGGACAGTCCAGCAGAAAAGTCGGATCACGTGATAATCGCCGGGGACTCGAATTTAGCTACATGCGCAGAAGCAGTCAAGGAAGGGTGAGAGGCGACAAACGAGTTTTAATAGGGAAGTTCCCGGGCCATAGGCTGGGATCAGTGATGAAACAAGCTAACGCAAAACTCGCAACTAAGTCTAATGGACGTAACCTCGTGATAATCGCGGGAGTCTAAACGACGTCTTGAGTAACGAATCAGGCCGAACTAGCGACCACATGGCGAAAGGTGTCGATGACATGCGCGCCATTTCCCCTCAGTGCAGATAGTGGTATGACACAATACCGGAGGTACCGGTGCGTGACGGCAACTGCAAAGAGCGGTTGTCGACGCAAACAAAGAGATATGGCAGATGAGTAGAGAGAAAGGCATCGAGGTAGTGGAAATAAACAGAGAGGTGCACAGGTGGGGTGGTTTTCGAAGAGACGGAATCACTTCGACAGGAGGCTTGGCCATGAGTGGTTGGGTCTTGCAGGACGCGCAGTAGCTTTTTTGGGGGGCACGCGGGCCCTTCGTGCCCATGGTAGCTTGTAATGAGGAAACAACCAGGGGGACTCTTGACAGGTAGTATAGCGAAAAAACAGAGAAAAGGTAAAGAAGGAGAAGGCGCGTGTTGCAATTAGTTACATTAACATGCAGGGTGGCAGAAAAAAAGGCAAAATGGTTAGAGATTGAGGGACAGTTAAACAAGGAACAGATAGGTGTTTATGCGGTTACAGAACACACCTTAGAGACTTGGAAGAGCCACCACATATTGAAAATTATGTTGGGAAGGATGTAACAGGATCACATCAGAAAGGAGAGGTGGGGGGGTTGGAATGCTAATTCATAGCAGAACAATATGGGAGAGTGAAACAACGTGTTCAGAGCACATATGGGTTTCGGGCACAGTAGGTGGAAAGAAAACGTGGCTAGGTGTAGCTTACTTGTGGACAGGGAATAACTGCAGAGAAAAGAATCTGGAGATAATGAAATGCATAAGCACCGATATTAAAGAATTGGTCATGATGCCGATAATCTTCTAGGGGACATGAACGCTCACATTCACCTTGAATATTCAGACACCAATGGCAAGTTATTGCTAGATCTCTGCGAGCACAAGTCTTGAGATAGTTAACTGGGGCCTAAGTGTGAGGGGCAGATCACGTGGGAAGTCAGAAACAGGCAATCGAGCATTGATTACGTCTCATGACAGAAGGAATATATGACAAACTTAGAGAGATGAGAATAGACGAAGAAGGCATTAACAGCTTGTGATCATAAACGCATAATATTACAAATGGGATATAAACTGAAATAAGAACCAGAATCAAAGTTTGGCAGCTCGTATCTAAATGACAAACAAATAACAAATAGCCGCAAGAGTCGAGAAAAGTAGACGAACTACCAGGCAAAGACTGGAAGTATAGTGAGCTGCTACATGTAATCACGAAAGAAATGGAAATAGAGAAGAAAACTATTTGTTGGAAAGGAAAGAAAAAGCCAAAAAGTTGGTGGAACAAGAAATGCGGGAAGCAATCGAGATGCGACGTCAGGCATCACGGGAGCACAGACAGGCAAAAAAGGAGAAGCGGCCACAGGACGAAGTCAACCAAATATGGGAATATATTTAGAGCAAAAATCCATTGTGCAGAAATTAGTCGAGGCAAAAATTAAAGGTGAAAGTGAACGCTGGATGACAGAGATTCGCGAAAAGAAGAAGGCCGCGCCTAGGATATTTTGGAGCCACCTAAAAGCGTGGGTAGGAAGTCTGTCACAATGCACAGCATATGGTAGATGAAGGAGAAATAATTGGAAGGATATGAAGCGCTAGGTTTACATCCGAAAGATAACAGCCGATTCGTTTAAAAAGGTCCCCCGGGGATTCCCCCAGTGAGTAAAAGTACGCAAAGGAGTGCAACCGACGAAGATGTAGTACTAGAGAATTTCAATTGGAAGAAGGCCGAAGGAAAAATTCCTAAGCGCACTACTCCGGGCTTAGATGGGGTTCCCGTCAGCCTCATTAACGAACTCGGACATAACACTAAAGAAGCACTGCTGAAAGCCGTAGAAAAGTGCTTGCAGAAGAGGGAAATACCAGACAGTTGGCGAAAAAGTAGAATGAACTTAATCTATAAAGGCAAGGGAGAAAGGGATAACATTCGCTCGTATAGACCGCTAACATTACATCGGTGCTATACAGGTTGGCGATGCAGGCAGTAAAATTAAAAATAGAAGCGTGGGTAGAACAAAATGATATTTTGGGAGAACTTCAGAATGGATTTCGAATCGACAGGCGGTTAGACGATAATCTGTTTGTTCTTACCCAGTGTATAGAAATATCTAAATAGAAAACAGGCCCTTACGTAGCTTATCTAGATATCACCGGGCGTATGACAACGTTAATCAGGAAATTTTGTGGGATATATGAAGGAAGTGGGCATAGGTGACGACTGTGTACAGCTTTTGAGGGAAATATACCGAGAAAATACAGTTTGTATAGAATGGGAAGGAATAAGTGGCAAGGACAGAGTTGAAATTAGCAAGGGGCTGAGACAGGGATGCCCCTCTGTCCCGCTGTTATTCATGCTGTACATGGCGAGGATGGAAAAAACGCTAGAAGGTAGCAACATTGGATTTAATTTGTCACACAAACAGGTCGGAGCGATGGTTGAGCAGAAGCTTCCTGGTCTATTTTATGCTGATGATATTGTCTTATTTGCGGACAGTCAAGATGATATACAGCGACTGGCAGATATATGCGGAAGGGAGTGTGAGGCTCTAGGACTAGGATTAGTGCAACAAAATGTGGATTGATGGTATTCAATGATCACGGAGACCATACGGTCTTAATACAGGGCCAAAAAATACCGAGGGTAAGCGAGTACAAGTACCTCGGAGTATGGGTAAATGAGGGGGATAGATATTGGAGTACAAGAGAAAGCATCGGTAGCAAAGGGAAAGAGGAATGCTGCAATTATGAAGCACAGAGCTTTATGGGGATACAATAGGTACGAGGTGCTTCGAGGGCTGTGGAAGGGTTGGATGGTTCCGGGGCTTACATTTGGGAACTCAGTGGTGTGCATGAAGTCAGAGGTGCAATCAGGAATGGATGTAAATCAAAGGACGGTGGGCCGCCTCGCGTTGGGCGCTCACGGGAAGACGACAAATGAGGCGGTAAAGGGTGATATGGGATGGACAGGCTTTGAAGTGAGGGAAGCGCAGAGCAAAATGAGATTCGAAGAGAGGCTGAGGAAAATGAAGGAGAGTAGATGGGCAGAGAAGGTTTTCAGGTATTTGTATAGAAAAAGCGTGACACGCAGTGGAGAAAAAGAACTAGGAGGCTCACCAGTAAATATACGGCTGGCAGTGCGGGCGATATGACAACAAGGAGCATTAAGCGGAAGGTCAGAGAGGCGGAGAGGACTTATTGGATGACAGCGATGGAAAAGAAGCCGGCTCTGAGTAACTACCGAAAAGGAAAAAACAGAAATAAGGAGGGAAAGGTTTTATGATAATTCCAGGGGAAGCGCTTACTGTTTGAAGCAAGGTCGGGCTGCCTTAGACGCTAGTTATAAGCGAAAGTTCAGTAACGAAGAAGAACAATGTACATGCTGCGGGGAACTAGGAACGATGAACATGTACTGATTGAATGTGCGATATTCACCAGGTATACTGTGGGCACGAGTCTCATAGCCGTGGGTTTTAGGGACAACAATGGAAAGCTGAACACGTCCGCGATAGAAATAAGTAAGAGACGGTTAGAGTATTGGTGGCAGAAAGTAGAGATAAAGTACAAAACTAAATAACTGGGAAAAAAAAGGTCATTCTGCCTTATAGAGGCAGAGAGATGGACCGTGAATTTATATTTTTTGGTATATAACGTAGATTTAATCAATGTAGATAAGGCATTAGGACAACATGAAACAAGAAGTTTATTTTTTTTCTTTCCTTTTTTTCGCCTTCGAGCCTGGTGGCAGACATGTCACCGCCCCGTTATAAAGGGGGACGCTCATAGCATCCATCCATCCATCCAACCGAAACGAAAGCTATCCTTGAGCGCCTCCCGTCATTTACGGCCGCCGACCCACTCACTTCGATGAAACAATCGAGAGAACTTTGCTCCACGGGAGATATGGGGATTTTGCTGTATTTTAAACACCTATGCGCCATTTGGCTAAAATAAAGGTGTCGAATAGTGGTTTCTGCATCGAATTCTTTCATTCAGCAGCAATCTTTACCCTTGAAGAAGACAAGACTGCTTGTCAAAACGCTGACACCAGCGACACTTCGTGTCCAAGAATTTTTCACCTTTTCAAGCCTCCATCTTCCCCTGAACTTCTGCCGTTTTTGGATTATCATACTGGCAGGGTTTTGCAGCGCGCGAACATAGGAAAAAAGGACAGAGTAGACAGAAAGAGTTCTCAATTTGCTGGCTAGAGAAGCTCCAGAAATTAATCCGATGCCACATTATGCAGACTTCCCTTTAGTTATCACTTTTCTAGCCAGCAAGTGAACAGTGAATAGCTAAAACTTTTGATTGTGAAATGCTGGCATGGTACGCTTTGACTAGTGTGTCACTGGAGCCAACATTTCGACAAGACTTGTCTCAAAGTTGCAGCCACGAAGACGACAAGTATGCTTGTCAAAACAGCTCCAGCATCACCCCGTGTACAATAATTTTTCATATCAGCAAATCGGTGTTCTTTGTCCAAAGAATTAGTTAATGCTGTTTATTCCGACATGGCACTCGCTTAATGCATTGCGCTCCAGACAACCTAAGCATTTTAAGTTGACTCATTTTCATTAGTAATGTTGCATGGAATGCGTTATACTGTGCTTCCAAAGTAAATGCAAAATTTCAACAAATGTTGTGATCATAACCTTTATTGTAGCAATTTTCAACCATTATCCTGGCCACTTGGCATAGGAAGAGCAATGGAATTGATGACTTTGTCCAGAAACCTGCACGCAAAGGCACAATAAGTACAAGGTGTCTCCATCGAGCAGGCATGTATCACCATTCACCACAATAAAAATCGGAAGGCTGACTTGGCAAAGGCACAAACACAGCAGCAATACTTTGTCGAATTGTCAAACATTTGTAAATGCCAAAAGCAGGGGCGGTTGAACAGCTGATTTTGTCTCACTTAATGAGTAAATCTAGATATGCTAAAGATCTAGGGTAGGCAAAATTAACGAGCTCCTCCACAGCACTGTGTGTGACAATCATATTGTGGTTTGTGAATATCTGGAATTCTAATTTCATCTTGCACACAAAAGGCATATTAAATTTAAAAAATGTTTCAGTCAAGCATGCACATACACCTGCATACCAAAAAAAAAAAACAAACAAGAGGCTATAGTTTGGTCAAAAGACAACAGACGATGCAGCACAGGGTGACAGAGGTTTAGGGAAAAATTCAGCCTAGTTGGCAACATACTAAGAATTTTTTGCACATAAGCAACACGAGGAGAAAAATGGAGAGACACAACACATGCGCTAACCTTTAAGCAAAATCGTTTATTGCACACGAGGCAAACATTTATACAGTGTTGGTGCCCTCACACTGCACCAAGAAGCCATACACAGAGATTTGTATTTTTCCGCTTCATTTTTACAAGATGTACGTAACACTAATCAACTAACGAACTATTGCACAATCAAGAAAGCAGATTCTTCATCCGACAAGTACAGGGACAGAGTGCTAACACGATTGGTACCCAATTTTTGCAATTCCTGCAGCTAATAGTATTATAAATCTCGTTATTTCAGCTCTGTTGGTTGACAAAACCTTTGTGTTCTGCAAGAAAGGTCACACATTACAATGCTATCTTAACCTATCATTCATGCAGCTGCTTGTTTGCCCAGCATACTGCTTACTGCAGAAACGAGGTATCAGATAAGCAACAGCTTGTCTACATTCCGCAAACCACATCCTATATCGTTTTTTTTACAAGCAGTTTTTCTTCCGTGCTTGACTGCAAATTCTGCAAATTGATTTCAGCTTTCATAGAGCTGGAAAAACTATTGCACATTTGTATGTGACACCAACATTATTATGTAATGCTAAATTTTGTGCAAGTATGGCACATCAGCTATTCTTTTTTGAGCGACATCACTGTTGGAACAGCCAAGTAGAGCAATGGAGCAGTACTTCCTAATTTAAGCCTTTTACGACTTATACTTCTGTTTGTGCGACGCGTTGTGTGTGAACCTTTCCCATGTGCTGTGTGTTCTGTTGAGTTGTTACGCTATCCAACTACAGTTATGGAGAGGATGGCATCACGTGCTAATGTACAAGTAGTTTTTCAGCTCCATGCAAGCTGAAATCGATTTGCAGAATTAGTAGTCACGCACCAAAGAAGACAACTGCTTGCACAAAATGGCATAGGACATGCTGAGAAGCTGTCGTTATCAGATACCTCTTTCATGTGGTAAGTGGTATGTCAGGAAATGGGCCACTGCATGAATGATAGGTTAAGAGAGCACTGTAATCTTGTGAACAAATGCAACGATGGATGGCTGGCGTCACAGTGTAGGGCATGAGAGTATGAACCTTTCTTTCAGGACACAAAGGTTTCATCAGCTAATAGAGTTGAACTAATGAGACTGATGACAGAAGCTGCAAAAACTGTAATAGTGGGTACCAATTGTGTTAGCACTCCACAACTATCCTTCTGGAATAAAGAATTGACTGTATTGAATGTGTAGTAGTTCGCGAAGTGATTATAGTGTGCCATATATTTTGTCAAAATAAAACAGAAAAAGACATATCTCTCTGCATGGCATCTGGGTGAAGTGCTAGGGCACCACCACTGTGTCTATTAGTGCCTTGTGTGCAATAAACCATTTCGTTGAAAGTTAGTGCAGACGTTGTCCTTCCCTTTTCGTCCTTGTGTCGCTTATGTGCTAAAGATTCTTACCAAGTGAGTTGAGGTTACTTATGAGTACAGACGGGAAAAAAGGTATGTTAAAGGAGTACTGACATGAATTTTAAAAATTTTCGGATTCACGCTCTAAATAAAAATACTGGTGTCGAGAAACCTAAAACGAGTATTGTGGTGCCTGGGAATGCATCGTATATATTTTATTTATCGCTACCTTAAAAAGACACTTTGGTTACGATGTCGAGGGGGCGGCTTCTCGATGATGTTTCATAGCAGTGTGATGTCACGGGGATACAGAAACTCGCGACGTACTTGCGGCAATCCCTCATCTGCCCGTGGTGCACATAAACAACGATAAGTTAATTGTCATCCAGTGACCCTGACAGTGATTTCTACGATATAGGCTGCATGCAGGATGCAGAACTTGCAAAGTCGGGGAACTGTCTTGACTCATCAGGATAATGTCCATTGCACTGTGGCTGGCTTGCAGATGCTCAGCGACGAAAACTTCAAAGTCAAATTAAAATATTGATACGCGTTCTCCGACTCCGGTGTGTGGACATCGTTGACACTGCATACCAAGGAAACCAAAAATGTCCCTTTTACGATGTCTCAAAATCGTGTCAGTACTCCTTTAAAATTAAAGCATTTCAACCACAAAATACACATAAGCGCAGCAGCGAAACATTGGTAAACAGCACTAAACTTGTAACAGCCAAAAGCAGGTGCAACTGAACAGCTGATATTGTCCCGCACAGTGCAATTAAATTTAGGTGTTTTATGGAATCCCGAGTAGGCAAAATCAACGAGTTCCTCCACAACAGTATGTCTCACAATTGTGACCTGGTTATGGAATTATCAGAATGCTAATTTCGTCCTGCATGCAAAACGCACAATGAAGTCAGTCAAACATATGCATGCAGCAGCTTATCCTATGTTTCAGAAATTACGACAAATCGGAACATTTTCCAAGCATGTTTTTTACACTTTCTGCGATGCCGCAATGGTTATTTATACCACCTGCACAAATCCTTATAAGTGAAACACACGGCGTCTTTAGAAATGTTCACGCATCCGAGGGCAAGCTTGTGAAGCATTTGCGCGTTTTCAAAACCTTTAGTACCGATGAAAGTGCCATCTGCATTATACGTTTCGTAGCAAGCCCACTTTTGTAGCTGCCGAGCCATTTGGTCTAGAAAGTCTACATCGTTATCAGTGCCACGGTGCAGTTAATAGGTCCCCAACTGCTGCAAGTTCATAGGTAGAAGGGTATGGCACACCAGCAGGTGTTTCTTGTGTGAGGCGGTACTGGACATAATACACCTATGCTATTTAAAACTCGGCATGCCTTAGTTGGTTACTTGTTTGTACTGAGCGCACTATGACAGTATGTACTTACAAATGCACATTATCATTTTCATAACCACTGCTATGTTTGTTAGAGCAAGCTTACTCTCTCTTTGCCACTTTGAAAGCTCGACACCTTGGCAGACATCGCTTGGTGTTTAGTCAATGAACTTTTTTCCAGACATGCAGCACTGCACTTTCCCCTGATGTTGGACTTTGGCAAGAGGATGCGCCAGCCAGCAAATGTCCACTGGAATGTGAATGCATCGTGCAGAATTTGCACATTTTCTCCAAACTTGTTGACTATCTTCTGTCCTGATCGGTTGGGACATTTTAGTGTGCACACCGTTGAACCTTCGGCAAACATTTCACAAGGATTTAATTGGCTTCAGCCCGTGGCAGGAGCACCAGAAAGATGGTAGACAAGTCTGCTATCTGAAAGGCTATGCCTTACCACCCTGCAACTGCCAAATTAAGCATAGCACACAAACTCAGTGCACTGATTCCAGACAAGGTAATTAAGCAGCCTTTCCCTATACAAATAAACTAGTTAACAACATGAAAAGTAATACCGAAGGATTCCAACGAAAATATGCAGATCTTATGCGAATTTGTCATTTTTTTTTTTCGAACGTCGATGAATTTGCATGGAGGTAAAGCATCACCTTCGAGATTGGAGTCCAGGAACTCACTTTCCAGTTTTTTTCTTCCTTCAGAAACTAGGCAACTAACAATGCCAAATGCTACTTTGAAAGATGGTGACGATAATACTGAAACTTTCTGCAGTATTTGAGCACATATGGATCTGCGGTATGTGCAATATCTATCTTATACAGAAACGTACCCATCCCTACAACATGCTTTCAATAACAAACAACGGAAGAAACTGTTGATGTTGTTGATGAGCCTCTAATTCATGATAGAACATAGCATGCAATGGAAGAATTTAGGAAGCTTGTACATTAACTGCTGACCTAAAACAGCCAGAAAATATTCCGGTATGTCGGTGTTTGTCATAAGAGCCATGCTAATACATGGCAATAGCAGATTGTAATGAAACTGGCATGCTTTCATTTGGGCTCTTTGGCTCGCTCTTGCTAGTAATCTTAGCACTGTTAACGATTACAAGAATCTAAAAAGGAAATTTCCTTTTCCTGGAGGGCTATTGAAGACTGAATGACACAGTTATGCCCTGCCTTCTGTATTTGGCGGGCCTCGAAGATTTCGCGTGTCAACTGGTCGTGGTGGCGGAAAAGAATCCTCATTCTAGAAAATTCTGCGGTGTACCCGCAATGTTGGCAGTGCATTGCCAAGTGCGTCGAGCAAACATACCTCTCGGGGAATTTTGATGCTCCCTCAGTTGCGAGTTTTACCGCGTCGCCCCAATTGCCCAATGTAAACACTTCCCACGTGAAGGGTATGCTGTACACAATGCCAATGGCACAAAAACATTCGTGTGCTTAATGGAATATGAATCCCTCACCACTGGGCCTTTTTCCGCACTGCTGTGCCGATATCACCAACTTTATCTTGGCTGCGAACACCACTTCAATGCCATGACGTCGTCATGAGTTTCTTGCCTTGTAAGAGCATGCGCAGTAAGAGTATATTATGATGTTTCTTCAATAAAATTTTCAGTTGAAAGTCAGCACTCGTGCCGGGTCTACTCGTCCTTGGTCTCTGTTATTTCGCACTGTTTTGCCTCTACCAGCAATGAACTGTTACCAACTCGCCCAATTTTCAATCATACTAACCTGTAAACCTTCGGCCTAGATTTCTTTTACTTTGAGCGGTAGTCCTGCCCAGGGTTTTTGAACCACGAGAGCCCTATTGTATGTGTTAGCCTCTTGTAAAGCTACGAACAACGGCTTGAAAATAAAAATTTTGAATCACAGCGCAAGTTGCCCTCATTAAAGCCAGACCGATGCAAAAGCTGTGTCCCCTTGAACTTCATGTCTGGCTCCCTGGCAGAGCAGTGGCTGTGCCCATTAAGCTAATCGAAAAGAGCCATGAGCAGTGAAGTGGGGACACTACGGCTCATTAGTTTTATTAAATGCTTTTTGTTTAACGTTGCAGATCAATTTTTGTGCACTGATTAGTACACCACTTTGACATATTTCGCAATGGTCAAACGAAGAATATGCACGCACAAAGTTACTTACATACAGCTCTACAGCTCCACCTTTCTCCATGGGCTCGGATCCAACGCCAAAGCGTTACGACTGCACTCGCAACATGGGCACCTGCGCAAATAAAAGCTTTTTTGCACACTAATGTACAAGCGAAGACCTAGCTATTTGCATTCGTTCTCATAAGTGTGTGGCACAAACCTTTTACTAGTTCAACTCTAGGGCAAGAAAGTAAACTACAAGCGGTATTCAACCGTTTCCATACAATAGCGTGAGACGGCAGCTGCATAAGTTTCTGTCGCACAAATTGAACGGTGTTCCCAGGCTACAAGAAGATACAAAAACTGTCACGATGAAAATAGTTCTAAGTGAGACGCGTACTGCGTGGAGAAATTTCATCGTCGCGCGTACTATTTACTGACAACTGAACATTACCGGGAGTAACTCATGGGATCCGGACTACACTCGTCGCGCGTAGAAAACATCGCAGAACAAGGAATGCAAGTACTTACCTTGACGTGAGTTGACCGCTGTTTTGGGACAAGTGGAGCTAGGGGCGTTCTCCTCCTCATACCTAGGCCAGCGGCCGTCTTCAGGGAGAAAAAGTGCCCAGAAGCGCGTTTTCAGGCGCTATCGGATGGCGGCGCGGCGGTCGCTCCCTGTAGTGGCCACGAAAACAAATGTCGCGCCGCGCTAGCCGCGCCGCGGGCAAATGAAAGTGGGCGTTGTGGCACTTGTGTGATAGGCGAGCTTACTGAAGCTTAGACAACGCCACTTCCGACTGGTCTGCGACCACGCTGCTTCGGCATTCTTGCGACATCGTTATGTATAACTCGATTTCGCTGTCGCAGGGAGATGATTCTATCGAGTTGGTTCCGTTCGGTAAGTCGATAGGCGAGAGCATTCCTTGTTTGGGGCAGCGCTAAAGAACACACGGACAAAGACACATAGTAGACGCCACGGGCGCTGACTTACAACTGAACTTTATTGCCTTTGCCAGTGCATTTATATGTGCCATAATCGCTCGTTGTGACAGCCACGTTGCCCAGAACTAACAAGCAGCGATAAACAACAATCTTAACAATCTGTTTAACTATAGCAGAGGAATTTCACATGGAGCATGCGTGCAAGAGAGAGAAAAAAACCAAACAATAACAACGACATAGTAAAATAACAACTGGCGGTTAAAACAGATGCTCCGACTTAACACAACAAAATATAACAAAAAACTACACAGACGTTTCGCCACCTATGCGGGTGGCGTGCGGTACCGTGCGGGGACTGCGACGCTACATACATCGGCGAAACAGGCAGGAAGCGGTCAACGAGGTTCAAAGAGCACAAAGGGGACGTCGCCAAAGCCACCCATGCCACGCATTCCAAGAGCGAACTCGTCGAACACTGCTGGACGACGGGGCATGCCTTCGACTTCAGTAATGCGACGACGCTGGCTCGGGAACAAAGGTGGGGCAAGAGAAAGCTTCTCGAGTCGTGGTTCATCCGCCGTGACAGGTCGGCGTGCAACAGCAACCGTGGCCCCCTACCGGATGTGTACAGAGACATACGAGACTAGAAATAGACGGGGTTACCTTCGCTCATTCGGTGCCAGTTCATACTGAAGATGCCACCCGCATAGGTGGCGAAACGTCTGTGTAGTTTTTTGTTATATTTTGTTGTGTTAAGTCGGAGCATCTGTTTTAATCATGAACTCTCCCGGCTTTTGGAACATTTTTAACAACTGGCGGACGCTTCGCGTGTAAAAGCATAAAACGATGAAAGATCACATGACAACAAAAGGGAAGTGCAAGTGAGAACCACGCTAAATAAAACCTTTGAGATAATCAATCTCAGCGTCAGACAAAACGATTGAAGGCCTGCTAACGCAGTTGTCACCTGCCTTATGTATGAAAAAGGCTTCCATGATTTCGCGCTCAGTTTTATCTTTCGCTTTCTTGAGGAACTGTGTACGATGAAAATCAGGGGTACAACCACAGCGTTTGCAGTGCTCACCCAGGAATCCTCCAGTTTGATTGCGAACGTTCAAATTATGCTCCCTAGCTCTCTCGTTAAAACATCGGCCGGTCTGACCGATGTAGCGGCGACCACAACTCAGGGGAATGCTGTAGACGACATTAAAAACGCACATTGTAAACTTGTTCCGGTGTTGCGTGACGCAAACACGTCGCTTCTTACTGTTAGTCAAGGCACACAACTTTGAGAGTTTGCATGGAGCGGAAAAAACAACCTGGACGTTGTGTTTCCTTGCTATTCGTTTAATATTGTGCGACACTTGGTGTATATATGGGATGACCTTAACCGGCATGTCCGCTTTGTTTTGCCGTTTGCTTTCGGACGTTTAATATTTTGCAGGAGGGACTCACAAACGGCAGTGATAAGTTCTGGGGGGTAACCCGCACGCTTTAGTCTCAGAACTTGGGCACAGAAACTTTCGGAAAGAGCATGACTGCAAGTCTTATTGAGGGCCGAGTTCAAGCAGTTCTTTGCGATACCACGCTTGACAAGCTTCGAGTGAGCGCTACTGTGCGGTAGTAAGGCTTTTTCGATCTTGGGTTGTATAACCAACAGATATGATTAACAGAAAAACGCAACCTAACATCCAAAAACTGAAGCTCATTGTTTACAGGCCTTTCGAAAGTAAACTTAAGACCTTGCCCTTCATTCTGGAATACACTGACAACATTACTAATCACTGCATCAAGGTCAGAAACATCTTTCAAAAGGACCAAAAATCGTCAACATACCTATAGATGCTTACAATGCGCGGGTCTTGCAACTTTGCTTGGATGCGGCTTCCAACAACGGACAGAAAAATATCGCACAAGACTGGAGCGACCGCCGAACCTATACAGATTCCTTGTTTCTGTACGTAGAATTCCTTGTTGAACTCGACCACGGTAGAACCCAAATACAGTTCCAACAATGTTAAAATTGTTCACAATTAACACCAGTGGCACTTGAAAACGCGAGCTCACCATGATCATCGATCCTCTCGCGAATAGCCACGAACAATTCCTTATGCGGCACAGAGTAGTAGAGATCTTCTATGTCAATTGAAAACCCGTTGAAATTGCCACAGTTCAAACCTTGTAAAAGTTGGACGACATCAGATGACTTCCTAATGACGAACGGGTCCGTCTTTCACCAGTACTCGTAGCTGCGTTTGTAGGTAGCCGCTAACCAGACGCTGCCAAGTCGCTTTTTCGGAAACAATGGCTCGAAACGGGGCCTCAGGTTTGTGCGTTTTTACCGTGAAAAATATTTCCAGGACTCCCCTTCTCTTCTTTCTTTCGCTCGTCCTCTGATGCTCTGAAGGTTGAGATCATCCAGGGCTCGGAGTGCGAGGCGTTTCTGTTTCCGAGGATCGAACGAAACCTGCCTGAAATTTTTCCTTATTGCCGACAAGGCCTTCTCCTGAAAGAGAGCGTTCGGCATTATGACGAATCCTCCTTCCTTGTGTTCTTTAGCGCTGCCCCAAACAAGTCCGACGATGAACCAGCTCGCCCAGACCAAAGTTTTGCTAGAACATATTTCTTATACAATGGGCCCTGTCCTATCAAGTCTCTTCCGCTCGGATCCAGCTATTGTGTGTGCCAACCTGATCGCCGTTACGACGTGTCAATCCAGAATTGTGTCCCTCTGCATCAAGCACAAGCAAGTCCCTCAAGAAATTCAGATGTTATTTGGCGTCGTTCAGCCATCGTGGGGTCACTGCAAGCGTATTTGCAAGATACTAAAGTCTGAATATTGGAGGCAAGTGAGAATGTTTCAAGACTGGTTAAGAGTTCTTGTGCTAAATGGACAAGATCCTCTAAAGGAGTCTAGGCGACTTGATCAACTTAAGAAGCAGGTTGCCGTATCTGTTGAGTTCTTGTGGCATCGCGCCTTGTCGAGCTTTCCGTCCCGGAAAAAGGAATCCTGTGTAAAGGAAAGCACCCTAACTGTACTCGGTGACGCTGTTATTCCCGAGGATGTCAGGGGCGTTCTGGAAAAGGGCCCTAAATTTAGCCACATGCCTCATGTACAGCGGCCGGGTTTGCTGGCTATGGTCCGACAGGTCGCTGACCGTTGCGGTGAACAATCGAAAGAAAGTGTTGTTTCAGAAAGTGTTCAATGTCTCCAACGATGCAACAACTCGCAGAATTCGATGAAAAAGCCCCTAAATAAGGTTTCAAGGGCCTTGAATGAGCGTCAGCTTAGCCTTCTAGAGGCCGACAAGGAAGGAGGATTCGTCATAATGCCGAACGCTCTCTTTCAGGAGAAGGCCTTGTCGGCAATAAGGAAAAATTTCAGGCAGGTTTCGTTCGATCCTCGGAAACAGAAACGCCTCGTACTCCGAGCCCTGGATGATCTCAACCTTCAGAGCATCAGAGGACGAGCGAAGAAAGAAGAGAAGGGAGTCCTGGAAATATTTTTCACGGTAAAAACGCACAAACCTGAGGCCCCGTTTCGAGCCATTGTTTCCGAAAAAGCGACTTGGCAGCGTCTGGTTAGCGGCTACCTACAAACGCAGCTACGAGTACTGGTGAAAGACGACCCGTTCGTCATTAGGAAGTCATCTGATGTCGTCCAACTTTTACAAGGTTTGAACTGTGGCAATTTCAACGGGTTTTCAATTGACATAGAAGATCTCTACTACTCTGTGCCGCATAAGGAATTGTTCGTGCTATTCGCGAGAGGATCGATGATCATGGTGAGCTCGCGTTTCAAGTGCCACTGGTGTTAATTGTGAACAATTTTTAACATTGTTGGAACTGTATTTGGGTTCTACCGTGGTCGAGTTTCAACAAGGAATTCTACGTACAGAAACAAGGAATCTGTATAGGTTCGGCGGTCGCTCCAGTCTTGTGCGATATTTTTCTGTCCGTTGTTGGAGACGCATCCAAGCAAAGTTGCAAGACCCGCGCATTGTAAGCATCTATAGGTATGTTGACGATTTTTTGGTCCTTTTGAAAGATGTTTCTGACCTTGATGCAGTGATTAGTAATGTTGTCAGTGTATTCCAGAATGAAGGGCAAGGTCTTAAGTTTACTTTCGAAAGGCCTGTAAACAATGAGCTTCAGTTTTTTGGATGTTAGGTTGCGTTTTTCTGTTAATCATATCTGTTGGTTATACAACCCAAGATCGAAAAAAGCCTTACTACCGCACAGTAGCGCTCACTCGAAGCTTGTCAAGCGTGGTATCGCAAAGAACTGCTTGAACTCGGCCCTCAATAAGACTTGCAGTCATGCTCTTTCCGAAAGTTTCTGTGCCCAAGTTCTGAGACTAAAGCGTGCGGGTTACCCCCCAGAACTTATCACTGCCGTTTGGTGAGGTCCCTCCTGCAAAATATTAAACGTCCCGAAAGCAAACGGCAAAACAAAGCGGACATGCGGTTAAGGTCATCCCATATATACACCAAGTGTCGCACAATATTAAACGAATAGCAAGGAAACACAACGTCCAGGTTGTTTTTTTCCGCTCCATGCAAACTCTCAAGTTGTGTGCCTTGACTAACAGTAAGAAGCGACGTGTTTGCGTCACGCAACACCGGAACAAGTTTACAATGTGCGTTTTTAATGTCGTCTACAGCATTCCCCTGAGTTGTGGTCGCCGCTACATCGGTCAGACCGGCCGATGTTTTAACGAGAGAGCTAGGGAGCATAATTTGAACGTTCGCAATCAAACTGGAGGATTCCTGGGTGAGCACTGCAAACGCTGTGGTTGTACCCCTGATTTTCATCGTACACAGTTCCTCAAGAAAGCGAAAGATAAAACTGAGCGCGAAATCATGGAAGCCTTTTTCATACATAAGGCAGGTGACAACTGCGTTAGCAGGCCTTCAATCGTTTTGTCTGACGCTGAGATTGATTATCTCAAAGGTTTTATTAGCGTGGTTCTCACTTGCACTTCCCTTTGTTGTCATGTGATCTTTCATCGGTTTTATGCTTTGTACACGCGAAGCGTCCGCCAGTTGTGTTTTACTATGTCGTTGTTTTGTTTGGTGTTTTTCTCTCTCTTGCACGCATGCTCCATGTGAAATTCCTCTGCTATAGTTAAACAGATTGTTAAGATTGTTGTTTATCGCTGCTTGTTAGTTCTGGGCAACGTGGCTGTCACACACGAGCGATTATGCACATATAAATGCACTGGCAAAGGCAATAAAGTTCAGTTGTAAGGTCAGCGCCCGTGGCGTCTACTATGTGTCTTTGTCCGTGTGTCTTTAGCGCTGCCCAAACAAGTCGACGATGAACCAGCTCGCCCAGACCAAAGTTTTGCGAGAGCATTCCCATGACTAATTTTTGTGGGATGATCTTGCATGGTGCGCTGGGCTGCATGCTACATGTTGGCGTGTTTAAAGGGGAGAGCAGGGAGCTATTTTCTATGTGTCCATCTAATGTACAGTCGGGCGCGATATGAAGGTAATCGCGCGAGCGTCGACCAAGAGCGAGAACAGCACCACGGCCAGATTCTTTCAGGAGAGGGAGGTAGTAGGCAAGCTTTTTGCTGTCCGATGAAGGTGCTTTTCCATTTTTTTTTTCTTCAGAGAATCGGTGGGGATGGTATTTCACGCAACGTATTCTTCGGTATTATCGGGAATTGCCTGGCTTGAAGCTGCATCTAGCGTGTGTATTACGTCACTGCTTCCATGCAAACACTATATTAAGGAGCACTGACATCAAATTACGCTTGTCAAGATTTTTGCGTCCACGAGTAGTTACGACCCCTAGTAGCGATTCGCGGCCCAAAATTCCACTGAGGGGCGAATAATTAGCTGTTTTGTTGATTTAGATCACCGGTATCTAGCACGATTCAAAACGGCCGGCAAGCCGCCATTTTTAGCGCCGGCAGCGCCACCTCCAGACCCGCGCTCCAGCTGACCACTTGTCTAGAGAAGGAGTGGTGCGAGGCTCAGCTAACATTTCGTCTGCTAGGCGCACACGTTCAGTCAAGCCTTGTCACCAGCATCCCCGTCAAAAAATGTCGACTAGTGTTGAAGACGACATTCTGGAACTTCAAATCGCCGCGATTCGCGACGTCTCAAATCATTTTCGCTTCGACGCTTTGTAAAACAGCAAAATAGTCGCCGTTCCAAGCGCAGTGAGGAGGTGCCCGGGACGCATGCCTGGGCCATGCTCGCTGGTGTGTCTCAATTAGCTATATTAAAGAATTTAGCGTGCACGGCATTCCGGTATACGCAAAGGGGTGTATGGATTATCGGTATAGCGAATGCACACCAGCGGAGAAATATAATACGTTAGGTTTCTACAATAGCAATTCTGTGCTTGCAAGTCTTTGCGCCGCCAGATGGCTCCTCATATCCAACCTCTCACCGTTACGCTGCAGAACCCGGTATTACGCTAGCGCAACGGAGTCTATGGACGAACTAGTATTCACATAGTAACACTACCTGCGTGTTACTTGCTATCGATGATATTTATCTATACGCTACTCCACTTTGATAGCTTGTCGTCGTGTACCTCACGTGTAATTAATGACACACTCAATCCGCGTTTTCCGTGCTTCCAACAACACAATTCCCTGACATGCTGACTGACGAACACACGTCGAATCATGTTTTTTTCCTTTCGCCTGTCTTTTCTTGGTGGTTTGCGTCTTGTAATTTCATGAAATCATTCAAAGCGGCGCGACGAAGATCAGACACGAAAAGTGAGAGCGTTACCTTGCGTTGGCGCCACGATAAAAACACTCGAATCATCGACGTCATCGCTACTAGTGCATCGTCACTCAGGATGGTATGCGCCACACCGAACACGTCACAGTAGTGTCGATGTCGCAGGGTGCTGAAAGCCCTTTGAGTTTTCATACGCTCTTTGCCCTCGAAATAAGATAACTTCCGGTGACGGACGCCATTCAAACATGGTCAAACATACTTATGCATACCGAACAATCGAATGAAGGACACATCTCGAGCTTGAAATTTTATGTCAGTGCCCCTTTAAGGCCCGCGATGACGACATAATGTGCAGGCTCCCTTCATTTCTAACTTTGCTTTTCGTTTCGCAGAGTCGTATAAATGACAAAGAAAATGGAAAGATGGATTGTTTAAAACATGATTTATTTTTGGTTTACAGTAGTTGAGAATTGTGAGGGAATTGGGCTTCTGATGGGCCCAGTGCATCATGATTTTTGGACGAGAGAGCATGACTTATCCCTATATCACCATAACAAAGAAACATCAGAAAATGAGATGGTGTGTTGACGCTGCAGGAAATTAATATCCAATATTTTTTATTGGTGACCAAAAAACCCAGGGGTTCCTCTAAACTCATTGTCACAGTACATTCAGTGAGTCAATACTTTGGTGCGCTGCCTGAGCTTTCCTTCACGTCGTTTAGCCTTTTTGGGATAGAAGCAAACAGAGGTTTCGCCAAGTCAGGGTCTTGTCTGAGAGCATTCCACTCCATCTCAACGTGTGCCCACAGAGTGTCTATTGTCAAATTGGCGCGAGCTAGTCGTGCCTTCATTAGTCCCCAAACATTCTCGATGATATTGAGGTCGGGGCTTTTTTTTTTTTTTATTGACACTTACATAAAACAATTTACAAAAATACAATATTGAAAGAAACGCAATATTGAAAGGCCCGCAGAGCTGTGCAATCCCAGAAGCATTTAAATTTTCTTGGACTGAAGATGCATTGTGAACAGGGCATCCACTGTGCTGGAAGTAAAAACATCCGCCAGGAAATGGTCCAATAATGGCGAAAAGGATGAGAACATTGTCAACGATGTCATTGTAGGCTTTGGCCGTGAGCCTTCCGGGGATGCGGAAGAGCGGACCCAGACCGGCATATGTTATTGCACGCCAGACGTTGACCAAGACACGCCCGCTTGCCCCGACACTGCGAATGTTTTTATGTGCGTAGCTGCAGTAAAATTGGTAAATTCATTTTCTACGCACACACTCACAGGGCGGTAACTATGTAAAAACACTTTCGTCGAGCCAGAAAGATAGCATAATGGGTCAGAGAAAAACGCGAGTTAATGACTTGTCAGTCGAAATTAGGACGTGGGCCGGGCATGAAATGAGACAGAAAGATAATCACTGGTAACTAATGGTAGCAGAGTGGATTGCAAAAGAAGGGAGCATAGCTGGGCACGGCAGAAAATTAGTTCGACAGATGAGATTAAGAAGCTTGAGTGGATTGCGGGGCCATGGCCGGTAAACAGGACCGGGTTATCTGGAGTAGTATGGGAGAGACCTTTGCCTGCAGTCAGGTTAGTCCGGGTGATGCTGGTGCGGATTATGACGATTATGAGTACGCTGCTAGACCTAAGGAGTGGTGCCGAACCGCTGTCTGTGTGAAATGATACACAAGCAACATAAACCTCACTGGCTGCCACAGACTCTCCAAACACGGAGTCTCTGGTTTCAGCGGGAAGCGAACGTCGATTCGTCACTAAAGATGACCTGCTGCCAGTCTTCAGTGCTCCAGTGTACGTGCTGACGCAAAAAGTCCAAAAGTTTCCTGCGATGTTCACTGGTCAAAAGCGGCTTTATAGCCATCACGTGGCTTTTCAGACTGGCAGCATTAAGTCTTCTTCGGATCGCCGAAAGACTTAGGGGAAGGCTCAGCTCTTCTTTAATTTTCTTTGTTGGTATCGTGGTACCGGATTAACGGATCCTTCTTTCATTCGTATTACACAGCCGCACGCAACAGTTGCGCGGCTCAGCGCCACAGGTAACACGACAAGAATCTTGACACTTCTGCACTACCACGTGTGTGGACAAAAAAGCAAAACAAACGTGCAGGTGAGAAGCAAGGTCTCTCCAACCTGTACAGAGAATGTCGTCCGCCACTGATTAGTGCCAGCTTCCCGGGGGAGAGCGGTCCCGTACTATTAGCGCCCCCACCAAAAGAGCGGCAGCAGCTGTGAACTTTCTTTTCACAGCGGCGCCCATACAAATCCCCGCGACGTGACAAGCCGCCTCCGTGCGTGCGTTCCATGAAGCGGCCGTGGCACTAGGTTACTCACAGTGTCACGTTTGTCTTGCCCGATGGTCCTTCGAAGTGCATAGACTTCAGTATACCTGTTGTTTCACCATATTGAAGTCGATATATAGACCTGTAAAAGCATTCTTCGAATGATCAAGACCTTTCTGCACTAGTACCATGTCTCCGGGTTGTATATTGGGCATGCGAGTTGCATGGCGCAATTCGTAGTACTTCTTCATTGAACTTTTATATTTGTTGGTTTCCTTGATCGTCTTCTTGTGTTCAGGGATATGAATGTTCCCTACTATGCCAAGTTCGTAATCTGCTGTTAGCCACGTCGTCTTCTGAAAGGCAGCAAACTGAGGGCTACAGCCAAGTCCAGCCGTGTGAGATTGATTGTGATGCCTCAACGCTGCCTCAAGGGCACACTTCCATCCTCCACAGAAGTCATCGTATATGGAAATAAGTCTTCAAGTCACGGATGAGGTGTTCCGCGAGAGCATTTCCTCCGGGGTGGTACGGTGTGGCAAAGTTTAAAGTGATACCTTTTTCCTCTGCCCACCGTCAGAGCCTCTCACTGCGGAATGCAGGTCCATTATCAGATACAATTACCTTGGTGTGCCTAAATGTCTGTCTTTCCATTAATGAAATGACACTGCTCGTATCTTCTCTTCCGGGTTTTGCCGCAGCCATACGTGTGCACTGGTTAACAGCCACTAAAAAGGACTGAGTTCGGCGTACATCCTCCCCTATCTTTTTGAGCTCAGCAAAATCTAGGTCGAATGGCACATCTGAATATGAAGGAATCACCATCTGGTTTCCTTTGGAGTGGAACTTCGCTTTCATCGTCTGGCATTGATGACAGGTTCTTACGTAATTTTCTACATACATCGGCCTTCATGTTCTTCCAAGCAAAACATCTCTGAATTTTCCAGTACGTCCACCAAAAGCTGTCATGGCCACCTGAGTGTGGACTGTCGTGATAGAGCTTCAATATTTTTGATTTGCAGCTTTGAGGCACAACAAACTTTCCGTTCATCAGTTCTAAATCTTTGGTGCCTTCCCATACACTTGCAACGTGCGCCTCTTGATAGTCATTCGTTTGCGCTATGTGCAATCTTGATAAGGCGTCCGCATCAGGTAGTTTGTCACCGGGTCTGTGGCTAACATCAAACGTGAACTGCTGAATTTCGCTGATCCACCTTGTTACGCTGCCCTTCGGTTGTGTAAGGCTCGGAAGGTACGTCAATGCTTGATTGTCTGTGAAAAGTTTAAACCGACAGCCTTCCAAATAACTTCTGAAGTACCGCAATGCCAGCATCACTGCTAAGGCCTCTTTTTCCGTGGTCGTGTAGTTTACTTCAGCTCTTGAAAAGGTGTAGGAATAATAACCGATGACCTTCAACTGGTGGCTTCGGTCTTGGGTTATGTCTCTTCGGTATAACACTGCTCCTGCTCCGTAATTGGACGCATCGGTGCGGAGCTCGAATGGTTTGGCGAAATCGGGTAATATGAGGATTGGGTCTGAAGATATCACATGCACCAGTTCTCGATATGCACGTTCGCACTCATCACTCCACACGAAGGGACTTCCTTTTGAGTTAGTCTCGTAAGGCACCTGGATATTGCTGCAAAATCTTTGATGAATGCCTTAAATGTCCGGCTAGCCCTAGGAAAACGCGCAGTCAGTGGACATCGCAGGGTTTCTGCATCTCCTTGATGCGTTGGACGGACTGTTTCTTTGTGGAGCCGTCGAGGACTCTGCCAAGAAACACCACTTTTCTCTGGAAGAACTCACTTTTCTTCTTGTTTATTTTCAGGTGTGAATTGCTCAGTGCCTCTAGTACCTGAGACAAGTGGGAACAATGCCCTTCCTCCGTACGAGAATAAATGATGACATCATCGACATAAACATTGCAGAAGTCTCCTATGAACTCTTTTGTTCATCATGCGCTGAAACCAAGCGCCTGAATTCTTCCAACAGAATGGCAGGCGGTTGTATTCGTATATATATCAAATGGCGTTATAAATGCCGTGTACTTCTTCGATTCTTCCTGGAGAAGTACCTGCCAGTAACCTTTGCAGAAGTCAATTCGGGAGAACCATTTGCAGCCTCGGTGTTGTTAATGATGTCGTCAACAAAGGGCATAGGGTATGGATATAGCTCTGTTTGGGCGTTGATTTGCCGGTAATTGGTACAGAGTCGCAGTGAACCATCTTTAGGGACAATAGTTATAGTGACGCAAACGGTGACGTCGATGGCCTTATGATTCCAGCGTTTAACGTTGTTGCAGTTCTTGCTTCAGCCATGTCTTCTTTTCATGGGATATCCTATAGGCTCTTTTTCGCACAATAGTCGTGCCATGAAGTTCGAAAGGTACTTCGGGTACAAAAGCTGCAGGTGGATATGCGTCCAAGCATACAAGCTCCGGAAAAACTGCCCATACATCACGAGTGCACTTGACAGTTCTCATCTGCGTTGGTGTCTGGATAGATGAAACCATGGAATCTAGAGTGACTTCATCTTTCCAAGAAATGTTCATTCTTAGCTTCTTCATGTCGGGTCTTGACAGTATAAATGAAAATTCGACATCACGCATGACCAGTGCTTCTATCGTGAAGTCTTCCCCAGCCAAATGTACATTAGCTCTTGTCCAGGTAGTGCAGTGTACGAGATGATCCATCATAGCTCTTAATTGTTATCGTTTTACCTCGTCGCATCTCCTCCGGCTTCACCATTATTTCATTGATCAGGCTTACTGAAGCTCCTGTGTCAACTAATGCATTTACTTTTCCTCCATTTATAATCAGTTCAGTTTGTAAAACATTTGACTGAATCAAGTAGACAGCCTCATTTTGGTTACACGGGTGGGTTGTACACCCACGTTTATTAGTTTTTGTCTCCTGGGGGTCTCCATTGCTAGGCCGATAGTATGAAGCGGTAACCTCTTGGGCCTGTTGTCACTGCTGGCGCTGCAGTAACTCTCACTGAATGCGTCCAGTTATGCTGTGCAGCGTGCCCCGACGTCTCATGGCAAACGTCCTAAGATATCCCAATAGGTCTTCAACAGTCTTGGGCAATCTTATTTGCACTTGTTTTTGACATTCCTTCGTCATACCATGGATGACTAAAGGTACAATAGATGATTCATGCAGCTCAGGGTCTGCTAACTGAAATAGCCGTCTCTTCTCATAGAAGTAATCAATTAGTGATCCTGAACGTTGCTTGAAAAATATAGCCCTGTCCCACCGGTCGGCAGGGTTTTGGTCAAAAGCCGAGATGAAACTTGCTCTCCACTGATCCCAGGAATCGTCCTGATGGTCTAATATTCGGAGCTCGTACCACTTCTTTGCACTGTGAATGAGGAACAACCTCATTTCTGCACTTTGTCTTGTGACGTCATCCACCTATTCTTCTCACAAGCGTACTCGAAGAATTTTAGCCAAGTAGTTGCTGACGAGGGCGTCCCATTGAACATGTCCGACTTGACTAAGTCATTTTTTGGACCGGTGTTAGCGCGTAGTGTTCTCCGTTAGCACAGAAAGTAATTGTCCATGTTGCTCATTTGTAATGCCTGCACTTGCAGCATCTGCTCCATAAGCCACCGCATGTGCTGGGTTTGTGCTAGTTGAAAACGGCTCGTCACTGGTTAGCTGCCTGAAGTGCTTGTCATAGTCGGACATTTTGATATTGATTTTCCACATAGCTCGGCTGATGATGTCCACCTCGATGACATTCGCCTTGCTTGCGATGAACTGCAGCAGGCTTGGTGACGCCGCTGACTCCTGGAATCGACTTGTTGCTCGTCTTCAGCTTGTAGGACGTGACGTACTGTTGTCCCACAGCAGTAGTACCACTCTTACTTCTATCCACATCCTGTCGGGCTGCGCCAAATATAAAATAGGGATCCGAGACTGATCAACTGTTTGCTGCTGTTAACTGTTTAATCTCGACATTCGGTCTTCTTCGTCTTCTTTTGTCGCTACCCGCTCCTCTTCGTCTTCTGTTCGGGACAATACGAGGTACATTGATATAGTGACATTATTGAAATCATGCCCCTAGAATTAAGAGTATTGCACTCACCATAAGTACGGTAACATTTTTATGAAATAAGAGGTTGCAAACACAAGAGTAGCAAATTCCAAATGCAGCATGCTGAAAGAACGTTCATCCCACATTAGTGCTGGCTATAAACACTAATCAAAGAGAACATTGCCCTGGCGTCGTTGACATGGGCTGGTGCTCTCAGATCCATGTGCACTAGCCGAAGAGCAGGTGGGATCTTTTATTTCCGCTCATACTTCTCGCAGGGTTCAACATTATCAAAAAGTAGTGTGGGCTCGTGCTTTGCATTGTATTTTGTTTGTTGCCTTATTGAAGTTAGGTTTGAGTGGATGGGCATGAAAGAGAAGAGGTGCAATGTGTGCATTTCCAAAATGGTCACTGATTAGATTGTTGCAGTAAGATGGCTGTCATAGAGAAAGAGAAATGTTGTGCCATAAAAGCTTTGTTTTCTTTTGCATTTACTAACAATTGTTCTCCATAAGGCATGCAGATTCTTGTCACTGAGAACTAAAAAAATTCATTCTAATAGTTGTAATGCTATTTCAATTTTCGTGATGTGCGGTGTAATAGTAGCTTGCTTTTCTTTATCTTTTGCAGGTGCCACTCTGTCATCATGGAAAGTGGATGGTCAAGAGATGTTGTTCCTGAGGTAACGAGATCGCACTGCTCTATCATTTTCTGTTGACAGACATTTCTGCATTGGTAGCCGTCATGGCCTTTGCTAGACCAACGGATGTGGTCCGAGCTGGAATTCAGTAATACAGTATACCCTCAGTAAATGAAAATCTCTTAAATGGAATAGCTGCTTAA
The DNA here is from genome assembly GCF_013339695.2 of Rhipicephalus sanguineus. Classification (NCBI taxonomy): domain Eukaryota; kingdom Metazoa; phylum Arthropoda; class Arachnida; order Ixodida; family Ixodidae; genus Rhipicephalus; species Rhipicephalus sanguineus. The sequence continues at coordinate 230,067,773 of NC_051176.1, forward strand.
ATGGAACAACTGCCTCCTATATGATTGGCTTGTATTCTTGCAACCCTGTTCATCCCTCAGTAACGCAACTTCCTGTTAAATGGAACATATTTTCCTGGCCTCTTCAAGTTCCGTTTCACGAGAGTCTGCTGCATAGTGAGCGGTACGACGAGGAGAAACGTGCATTTAATCTTAGAATGATTTGTACCAATTTAAACTCCTCCTTTAGTTTTCAAGGCTAAAGTTTTTGTGCGCAACTTTCGTAAAATGTAAAGGTAAACATATTCGTCAGAAATCTGTCCTGGCTGGGTAAGAATAAAAGACTCTCCAGCCATGTTTAGTCTATAGTTTTTAATTAAAAAACTTGACTCCGGTGCCAGTGCTTTTTAGTGGTTGTCTCCCTGTCCACCGTTGTTCCCCCCCCCTCTTGTTAGTGGGTGTCTTCTCCATTAGTTCCAGAGACTGTGGTCCATACATGCTTGGCAGTGTAACCTGGTTGACTGAACTGTAGACGTGGCTGGAAAGTGGCAGGACCACCACTTCTGCATTGATAACGATTTGCCTTAGGAATGTGACTTACAAAAGGTGAAGTATTGCGAGTCAGAAAAATTGGCGATTGAGAACCCAAGGGTTCAAATGGGAGCATTTGTGTTAGTTCATCCTTGCTTTTGTCCTGTCACGTGTTGCTTCTGCTTTTTTTCAGCAAGAAGTCACTCCAGATGGCAAGAGCCCTATCCGTGGAGGAATACCGCTCGTTTTCCGTAAGCATCTTCTGGCAATACATATTGAATGCCATAGGTGATGTGAGAACTGCATGAGGTGGCAGCAAGATCTGGTTTGGTCATGTCATTATTCCATGGATCAATTAATTGACCACATCTACAGTGCATTGTGTAAAAAAAAAGGGGGGGGGGGGTTTCAGGGTGTTGACTTGGAAAATCGGGCAACGTGAGGGAATTACTAGAAAATCTTTTATTTTAATCGGCAGAGTCGAGAAAAATTACTCATTAATTAAAGCAAGCAGTTTCGTTCACACTGTGTTAAAAAATTCCACCCTTTCTCTCACTGTACATTGTGATACTCTAGGAGCAATCATAGCGGCACCTTTTCTTGCAAACAGAGTGAAATGTGAAGGAGTGCATCGCCCCCTTTGTACATTAACCCTTTGTAGGTTTGCCTGTATTTTTGACACAATGATATAAAAACTGGCTGTGGTATGTTAATATAAACTACGAAGAAATAGTATAAAACATTTCATCAAAATCAAGCCAGTAGTTTACTGAAAAAAAGTGGGACATATAGTCCCCTGACTCGTGAAGGCACCATCTCGCAATTTCATCATCGGGTATTCGGGATGAAACGGCCAAAGCAAGTGGCACAGAGTATCGCTTCTCAAGGTGTGCTGAGGAAAATTGTGGGGATCTCATTCCAGCAGTAGAACACCACCTGCACCTGCGCCTCTTGTGAGCCTTGAGAGCGCTGTGGTTTGTTCCTGTAAAGCTTACTTCACCGCATGTGCCAACTATTATTTTGTCCATTTGCCTGTCCTTGCTTTGGCTGTCAATATTGTCGAGTACCACTGTTGTCCCTGAATATGTGCCTACTTTTCAAGAGGTATGGGATACCAAGCAAAACATTTCCACGCACCAATATCTGCAATTACGCTGAGAGATGAGCGTGACAATTTCGTAGGGGATTGTGTTTTGATGCATTTATCGGCCAAGTTATTGCGCATATTTACAAAAACACGTGATGACTGGAAGCTAAAATCGCCTCTCTGAAAAACCAGAAAAAGGAAATTATCTGGCATTTAGATTGGTAGGTTCTTTCTATCTGAAGAAGAGAAAAATTCGGAAGTTATCATAAAAAATTGATTGAAATTCATTGCCATTGTAACACTAGTTCCGCACTTCGAAAGCGTGACAAAAGAATTTTCCTCGAGATTACGAAGACTTAGGTAAGATGTGAGTGACTTAGTGTTGCGCTAATTGCAATGGGTGATGTGCAAGAAAATTTTCTTCTGCAGATGGAAAAGTGGGACACATGTGTCCCACTGTTGCACAAAGGGTTAAGAAACAGAAAGTGCTTACTTCACCTGAAAGTTTCTTGCGAGATGCACACACATAAAGGTGCGAAGAAAGATGGAAAAGAAATAAACCTTATGCTTTCCTTGGCTTAATTGTATGATAGATTCATTTGGGTGTGTCTTACAAATAAACGAGCCACTCGAAATATTTTGCTTCTTTCATTCTTTCATAGCAAGGTCCTCGTCCCAGCAGACTCAGTACTTTAGGGTGGCATGAGAGGGTTTAATGGTCAGCTGGCACCTCGTGCGAAGATCACATGCCACGTGACGCCCTTTGACGAAGAGTGTTCCACATTTGCCGCCTTGATTACAAGTGGTGCTGGCTAACACTCCCGGGAATCACACGCACAGTTTCACGCAGTGAAAACCGTCAAACAGTGAAGCTTTTGCACCTTTCATCAGGCATTACATTTTGCTCTCAAGTTTTGGCCAAGTTTTCACTCAGAATTTTGTTGTTGTTTCTTCAGGTTTAGCCGTGTGGATCCCGCACGACGATATGCTCATTCACAGCCACGCTACTGTAGCGTTTCAGTGTAGCCGTGGCCCATTCTGCTGACCACTTGCCCAAAACGCATATTACTATATAACGGCTACACAGGCAGTGTCATCATATCATTCCGTTTTATTTATTTCTTTATTCACTTCCCCTCTACTACTACTGCTACTATGGCGACGACGGCATTAGCACAGGGTAGACTAAGACAGCTTTGCTGTCAAAACAAACAAGCCCATGTGCTAAGTCAAACATTATTCATTCATTTATATCGAATAAGGGACGTTCCTTTTGGTAAGTGAAATAGGTGGCGTACTCACGCATGCCGTGTCACCACGTTTCATTTCAGCTGCCTCAACAATCAAGAGGCTTGACCATTCCCGGTTGTGATAAACAGTGCTTGCGTTGTCAAAATATGGTATTTATTTATTTATTTATTTACGAGTACCTTACAGGCCTCACAGAGGCATTGTGTAAGGGGGGGTCGATACAAAGTAAGAACAAATTGGGTTAACATCTAAGCCAGTAAGAACAATGCAGAACAACATCAACAACAACAGCAAAATTATGTCCAAGTACAAAACTAGTCGTGTGTGTCACATGAATAGGCAAGTTTGAAGCACACAAAAGAAATGCGTGTTGGACAGATCGAATGAAACGTAGTGAAACAGACTAGTACGCAGTTTACTGGCAGTTGGGATAATGAACAAAACTCAATACAACAGCATCACTTTAATGATGATGCAAGTGCAATGACTACACTGGATGGCTAGGCGACCATTATTGCACCTTATTATTGGGCTCTCTCTGGTTTCACACTTGAATTCTGCAGCCCTGTTCATCTCTCAGTAAATGAAACTCCTGATAAACGAAACATATTTTCCTTGTCCCTTCAGGTTCCGTTTCACAGGAGTCTACTGTATTATAAATATACACTTGCACATACACTAAAAAAATTCTTATGTGCAGCTAGTGCTATGCCGATGCATTATTATAAAGAACACGACATATGATTATGGGATAATGAATGTCGCATGGAAAAATATGTTTTCTGAGAGAAAAAAGACAAGGACACAGGTATTATTGCAACTGTCAGGTAAGCGGCCATTTTTGTAGTAACATTATGAAAGGGACTCAATATTAGTGATCTAATTGCAAGAGAAAAATAAGACTAGTATTTGAAGCAGTTTGTATTGGTTGAGCATTTGGCCAGTGTTTATGTCCAATGCTCTTCTGTTGTTGAGGCTCATCATAATTCGTGCTTAATATTACAGTCCTTGTACCATTAGGCATCTCTGCTTTATTTCATGCTTGCTTCGAGGTAAAAGGAGCTGCTGCTGAGAAGCGGCAAACTGCAGGGCACAAATGTGAACCATAGAAACACAGGCTTGATAAGCATGCTCTCCTATAGATAGGGCCTCCCTTGTGTGCCAGCGTATAGTAATGCTAATGCTCACCTCTTCGCAGCATATGTTGTGGGTATGATTTCCTGGGTGCTTCAGGTTGTAAAATTATGATAAAAAATGTTTCATGGCATTTCGTGCATTACCTTTCCATGATTAGACATCTTGACTGGTATGCTTTCCATTTCGCTGAAGAAAACAAGCACCATAAAAATTGGTTGCGAGTCCCTTTAAGGTGTATGAAGAAAAGAATGTTCTGGGATCCTTGCAATAATGTAGGTCATCCGCATTTTTCATGTTTACGTACACTAGATACCGTCGTAAAGATCAGAAGCCGATGAGAGCACTAGGGTTACTTGCTAAGTGAAGTAATCATTTTCATGATGAAAACAGGGAATGTTGGTGGAGCCAACATTGTGACACGTCAAGACAAGTAACACCTTGACAAAATGTTGGCTCCAGCAACATTTCCTGTTCAGTGAGTTTCCATCGCTTCAGCTCCTTCACTCACGGTGGTGGGCTGTATTCTGCTGCAGCAAACTTCGGGGCCTGGGAGCTGGGGCCACATCATGGCTTTGCACACACCTCCCTTTGGAGCGTGCAGCCCTTGGATGTGACATCGATGGAGGTGGGTGAGTTTCGGGAGAATTTTGTAGCAAAGCGCCATTGTCAGTTGAGCAGTCAATGCAAAAGAAATGTGTTAGCATTACATTTAATTACCCTCGAGCCAAGCCTATGTTAGCAGACATTGATGAGGATTAGCAAACATTGAGAGTTGTGCTTGTGTCACAAGTAAAGGGGCACAACACGAAGAAGACGCGACGGGGTGCACCGGAGCGGAAAGATACTCGACGGCAGAGAGACTGCTCGTGGCGTGCGACCCGAGCCGTGGTCGAAAACGGGAAGAAAGAGTCGGTATCATGTGTGGGGTACCGGTCGACGAATGTGGTCGAGCCAGAATCGCACCGGTGACGACAGCAGTGGGTGCCAAGTCCGAAGGATGCTAGGAGTCCATGTCGTGGACGTAGATCTCGGGCGGCAGCCGGGCGAGGCAGTCGAGCCCGTTGCTGCGGTAGCGCCTCCCATACCAGAAGTCGGTTGTGCACCGCTTTCAGAGTTTGGCATCTAAAATATCGAAACGAGTTCTGTAAACGTTGCCACGCAGCACACGACGGCACACTTGCCATGGCAAAATGGCCGTCCCCGGCAGTGCTTGGGGTTTATGGCTGGCGACCTCTAGGGCTTATTTGGACTGAAGTATTCTTTGACAGTCCATATCTCATATATGTGTAGGCCTATACATTAATGAAAAATGGACTGTAAAAGTAGAGGGCTTTCTGCAGCTATGTGGTAGCTTGCCATGTGGTCCACTCTAATTCCTTTCCATTTATGTCATAATGGCTACACTGCAGTTACATACCCCTCCCCTACACCTTCCTTGGCTTCATTGTCTGTTGCCATCATTCGGCTGAAAGGCATGGCGTGGTTCTCAGGAAAAAAGCATGCATGCACACCTGTTCCTTTCTCACTGCTTTAAAGGCGGTCATCATGGGTAGTCTTTAGCCAAGGGTTAAAAAAATGCAACATTAGAGGCAGGCGAGTGAAATCGGTTGCATATTGCTGACAGTCACCTTGCTCGCTATATACAGACAATTAATTTGTTAGTAGCTGGGATTATTTAACTAAATTGCTAAATATTGACTTTAGGCGAGAAATGGGATTTCCAAATTCGAGACCGTCTTCAGAACCCCCATTGCATTATTTGCAATAAAGAATGTCTCCTGTGTACCATTTTTTCCAAGCTGCAAAGAAAGCTTGCGAAATAAACAAACCACGTGAATAGCGCATTCACACGCCACGATCGTGCTGCTGTCGGCCGTGGTTTGAGCGAACGAAATCAGCCGTGGCCGCGACTTGTCAGCTCCGTTGCAGTGGTAGGCCGATAAGTTGGCAGTGGTTTCTCGGCCCGCGTCAGCCACATGGCGTGCGTGACGGTGCAAGTCGTAGCGAGCACGGGCCAAGAAACCACTGCCAACTCATCGGCCTACCACTGCAACGGAGCAGGAGAGTCGCGGCCACAGCCGATTTCATTTGCTCAAACCACGGCCGACAGCAGCACGATCGCGGTGTGTGAATGCGCTAGTCACGTGGTTTGTTTTTTATTTCGCAAGCTTTCTTTGCAGTTTGGAAAAAATAGTACACGTGAGACTTTTATTGCAAATAATGCAATGGGGGTTTCTGAAGACGGTCTCGAACTTTGAAATCCCATTTCTTGCCTAAAGTCAATATTTAGCAATTTCGTTAAATAATACCAATTAACTAATTAATTAATTACAAAGCAAAATATCGTATGTAGTGTGCAAGGTGGCTGTCAGCAATATGTAACTGATTTCACTCGCCTGCCTCTAATATTGCATTTTTTAACCCTTGGCACAAGTTAGCTGGGACGCCCGTTATATAACAAGTATTGGGTCTACTTTACGCAATGCATAAGTGTATTTTCAAGATATATCAGCGACGCAAGTGCAGCAGTTTTTGTTTTCTTTTCTAGCAGGAAGGAAATGGCAGCAAGGCAATTGTCTTGAGCCTGAAGGACAGTGACTACACACGTTCCATTTGGAACCATGGGTAAGGGCCTGCACAGGCAAGCTCAACTCTTATGCTCAGCATCTGTACAAACTGATTACTCGGTAGACCCACTTGTGTTGGGGCTTACGCAGTATTTCGCTTTGTCACTTGCTTAACTTGACGAGCAGGGAATGCAGCAAATGTCAATTGCACTACGTTGTCTACCTTTGGAAAATGTGGCTATTGCTCAGGTCAAGTATGGGACATGACCACAAGCATGGTCAGCAACTTGCTACACATAGCATTCAAAGGGACACAGAAGGCAAAAAGCAAGACGACGTGGACTCGTGTGTATCGACGCAAGTATGTATCCCGTAAAGTAGCACTTTTCATAAGCTGGAAGGTCTTCACTGATGATAATTATTCATTATTAGTGTAATATATAAGTTACAACTCAGATGAAATTGCCTTTTATGTATGAGTATACTTGACCGGGGCCAGAATAAAGGAAAGGGATATTTGGGCATCACTCTCATTGATGCAGATTCCAGCTTGTATCGAATTGAACTTCAGAAGGCCAAGCTTCGCCTCGAGCTGTCCGTGGAGAACACAGGTATGTGCTTTACTGGCTATGTGCAATGAATGGTGCCACTTAAAACACGGCTTCGGCATGCCACTTGGTGTCAACGATGTTGCCAGTGATTGCCTAAGAAAGGAGGGTAAAGCCTTTTTTGCAGCAACTGGGCTGCATGCCAGGAGCTGCCATGGCCATGCTGCTATGTTGGGGCATCTCCACTTCTTTCCATGTTCCGAATATAACGCGAGGTTTTTTCAAGATCTTTGCTGCCTAAAGTCGACCCTCGCGTGACAATTGGATACCGAAATAACTATTTTTACTTCCTGGATGCTACGAAAATTCACCCCTCGCGTCACAACCGTGGTTGCATTACAATCGAGTAAATATGGTATTCATTATATGCAGTTTATTTCGTTTGGCAAATTCCACCAACTTCTTTCTTGTGCTATTGACAGATACATTTTAACCTGCACTGTAAGTAAATGGGAAGCCACTCCCAAGTGTTGTGGTCAGCATAGGCGTGTGCACAGGGGGGGCAGGGGGGGCGGCCGCCCCCCCTTATCACCTAAGAGGGGCGCGAAATCTGCCCCGTACATTGACCCTTCTAGTCACCTAAGAAGGGAGGGGGGGCGCAAAATCTGCCCCATGCATTGACTCAGTAGGGTGGAGGGGGCACTGCGATGAACCTTTGCCCCCCCCCCCTGATGGGGAACCCTGCGCACGCCCCTATGGTGGCCAGTGCTGGCAACTAGAATGACGTGGCCAACACCAACTGCCACATTGTTGGAACAGAACTTTGCACGCTCACACACATTCCTGGATGAAGTTGTTGCATGTGTACAGCTGTAATGCAGATCTGCCACTGTAGAAACTAGAATATAAATGGTCCATGCTATTTTTGTTGCCTTAAGAGAGACGGGCACTAACAGAGAGATGAGCCTTCTTTCAGCTCAATAGGCACTTCCTTTGTCCAGTGAGCATCCAATTGTGAATGAAAGGTTTCGTGAGTATTTTTCCAACCATAACATTTAATAATTACTTTGTGACCAAAGTTATTTTTATTGGGAGGCAAGGAGTTCTGGAGTCTCTTTCTGTTGGATGTGTCTTGCTTGCATGCTAGGTAGGATAATGCCAGTGGGTTCCTCATATGTTTGGCTGTCGTTGCTTTATGAAAACACCACTCCAAAGCTCTCCTGGATATTTCTGTGAGTACTTTTAAAACGAGGGAAGTTTTTACAGTAAAAATAATAAGCTTGGACAAAAAGAAAGCCCAGCATTGTTTACAGGCACTACCTATTTACTGAGTATGTACAGCGAGCGCGCATTGCATGTGGTCACTGCGGTGGGGTAGTATCCCCAAACAAGCTTGCATGAAACGCAGACCATCCCTGAGCGTGAAGAATGTGACATACGCTCAGTGGTCTGTGTGATGTGTGTAACTGAATGGGGCCTACCAGAAAGAAGCCTAAATTCAGCTATTGCGTGACTGCAGCATGTGAGCCTTTGCAACTGGACATTATCAAAGCTTTTCAATATAGTTCATCAGCAGCTCCCATTTCTCACTTTCTGGAAATCGTACCCTTCCACATTTCAGCTCAACCTTGGCATTTTATTATTCAGAAGCAGAACCAGTGGCATTCCCACTGGCATACTGCCCCGAACACAACTTTACAATAATAATGCACGGTTTTATTTATTCAATTTATTCAATTCCTTTACAATGTAACATAATTAGTGATATGTATTACATTTGGAGGTCCCATAGTTCTGGGAACTGACGGTATGTTAAGTGTCAAATGTGGCATGAGAAAAAAGAATGCATTGATAAAAAATTTACTGAAAAGCTAGGGAGAACGCAAGATTGACAAATGAAAGCAAAAAGTGAATGAAAAAAATCAAAGGAAAAGAAAAAACACTGCTATGGTGTATAAATCTATGATTATACAATAGTTAGTATAAGCTGAATCATCGAAACGAAGTGGCTACAACAAAATCGAAAACAAAAGTAATATACAAAATGATGTACAAATTGCCGCAACGAAACAAAAGTTAGGTGAATTCATCTTGAAGCAATAACAAGTATTCAGAGGTAATGATAGCGAATCAAGCATGCACAATAGTAAAAAAGAAAGAAGCAAATCACATAAAAATAAAAAAGAAAGAATGGCAGACTAGTAAGCTATTGTAATTCCTCACATAATTGGTCGAGACAGTATTTCTTGTGAAGGTTTTTAAAAATATGTATCGATGGGGATGATTTAATTTCATATGGTACTGAGTTCCAAAATGATATGCCTGAAAAGAGGGCAGTTAGTTTCCCGTAATTTGTGCGAACGCGCGGAAGAAGTGGATTACCGTTTCAAGAGAACATGGTAATGTTAGTATTTATAAGCAGTTCATTTGAGTAAGCCGGGATGGAGGTGCCACATTGCGTAAGCTTAAAGATAAATTGAGATAGCTGATGTTTAAGTAGTTCTTTTAGTGGCAGAATATTTAGATTTTGGTATAGTGGTTTTGAGGGTGTAAAAACATTATTGAACGTCATTAGTCGTACAGCTTCTGTACGACTGATAAGTCTTCTGCTTCCAAAAGTAAACACTAACTACGGTAAAATGACAGCCTTGTTTTCTGCAATTTCATCCTGGAATTCTCTACCAGCAAATATAAAATCAAGCCCTTCATTGCCTTGTTTCCGGCAGCATCTAAAACAGTTGTTACAAAATACATGCATTACCTGAATAAATATATATACATGAGTGCATAAAAATCTGTATATATCAGTTGGTCGATTCCACGAAAGATCAAAAAAAGGTGTATACTTGATGTTTCCGATTTTGATAATTTTGTATGTTGTGCACATATGACTGCACAGCACGAAATCAAGAAAGGAGAAAAAGATTCCCCATCTTAAATAAAACACACCCAAACCAGACGAGGCCCCATTCGTGCACATACGTTATTCGCCAGCCCAAACTTTCTTTCTCACATGTAAACCCAAGCAACACCGAAAAAATGCGCGTGAAGCTTGCAATGCAGCTGTTCAGCCTCAGTGTGGCAAACGGTTTAGAATTTTACTCCCGGAAGGGAACGCTTGGCTTATGCAATGTAAAAGGGACAGTTGATTTTACGGTAAGGATGAATAACCTGTTCAATGCCTTCAACCGCAAGCACCCCAAGGATGGAAGGAATCAAAGATTTCAGCATCCTAGAATCAGCATTGCAATGGCTGAACAACTGGCAGAAAGACGTCAATCTAGGTAAAGTAAGTCCTCACAACTTCCTGTCTCAACTGCTGAAGGTATGCGAGTAACAATACTTTCTACAATTCAGCTTTCAAAGTATTTCTTAGAACAGTGTGGCTTTAAATATGTGCTAACAGCTCAATTCAACCAGGACGTTCTTGAAAAATTCTTTGGCGTATCATTCTACATTCTTTCGTATTGTTTAGCCGCACCACATACAATACTTGAGCTAAAGCAGCTTTTTCAGGCAAAAATGTAAAATTCGTAGATCGTGCCAGTACTGTGATAAACTTTTGGCGCACCACTAACGTATATATCTTGCAGTCTATTTATTTTGAATATATCAAAGAATATATCAAAACATCAAGTATACACCTTTTTTTTATCTTTTGTGGAATCGACCAGTTATGACGTGATAAATTGTTTTGTATTGATATGTATGTGTTGTGGACTAGTTTCCCAAATGGTGGCACTAGACAAGGAATCGCAGTGGAAAACAGAGGCGTTATTGCAGAAGCTCGCTTGTAGCTGCAATGCGAGGTAAAAACAAGGTACCGAGATCACAATGCAAAGTTTTAATGCACAACATTCTTTGGCAAGTTTCCAGCAATTTTGGTGGCAAAATCGTGTCTACCGAAAGAATACATATGACTCCATAGCAAACAAATAAAGTTGGGATGGGCCAACTTGAATTTGGGAGTGAATCAACCTAACTTTGGGGCCGATACGGAGGTGGGCAACATATGGGCCAGTGCACTATTATTCGAAATCAGCAATAAAAAAAATATATATAGGCATTTCTGGTTAGGAAATTATAAAATAAAACACTTAACGGCTTAATACAACAAATTATAAAGTGTTCCTAATATTGAAAGTAATATATGTTTACAAGAAATTGTAAAAATTACCCATGATGTCAGCATGAAATCCAACCAGACAGTGGCGTAAATCCAGAAAAACTGCAACACATCTTGCCATGGCTTTTAAAAATATAGGCTTCCTTTCTATATATATAAAATTAAAATCGTGCTTTCAATAAAGCTAAAGAAAAAAAAGAGCATGGGCCTTGGTGTCAGCTTAACCTAACCGCACTGAGCAGACAATAGCAGAAACATATCGAGTTAGTTTCCAAACGTAAGTCGTAGGTAGGCTCTAGCATATTTCTAATTAGAATGTCATTCGGGTTAAACTATGAAATGAAAATGCTAGCACTTTTTTGTAATAATGCGTAAAGGTACAGCTTTTCTTTTAACTTCAGCTCCGTTGCCCATTGTACATAACTGTTAGAAATAGCCTCCCATGATTTATCCCTGGAAACATTTTTGTAAAGCATGTTTCTGTTAACTGCTGATATTTAAAAGAAATAATGCAATCATAGTCAAGCAGTCGCATTCGTACTTCAATGTCAGTGGCTTCCACCAAATTATCGACATGAGTAATAACGGTAGGTGATTGGTGACTCTTTAGTTACATTGCACTTTAAAGTCCCGCTTGATAAACAATGGCGGCATGTCAGAAGTAAGTCGTAGTATTTCAGGAAGCTTGTGACTTTTGAAACGAAAAGCAGCTTCCACTTTTGTACTTCATTTCTGCTCTTTGGAAGGGCTTGAGATTTCTGAGTTACAGAAAGTGCGCTATACTTGACTGTCAAGCAGTTTATATATCATATTTCGAGGTTAAATATGAAGGGGGGGGGGGGATACTTGCAAGGGGTGTCCCCCCGGCCTGAACACATGGGGGGTCCTAGGACCCCCAGATCTGTAAACAAATCTGCACGTCTTGTCAACTATTGTTTCTGTCGCATTTTTGGCACCCACTTCTATAGTATATATCCTCACAATGGTTAGCAAATCCAATGCATGTATTGTTTTTTTATCCTGTGAAGCATTACCTGAGACTATAAAGTAGCCTTTAGGCATCACGGTGTAGTTTGTGTCCACAGTATACTTGCGTCGTGCACACAGCTCAGTTTATGAAAGACCACCTTGTAGCGCTTGGTTCAACGTCAAACAAGTGACATGGCCTGCTCATCGTAGACTGGTTTGTCAATTCTCACTGTGCATCGAGCAGTCAGAATTTTTTTTGCTGACTAAAATCTGGAAACTGGTTCTTTTGTTCCTGTTGCAATGGGTGTGCCAATGTTAGAGGAAATTCACTAAGCGTACAGTTATCGTGAAGCTTTGGTGATCTGCTGGTGTGGGTATTTATCTGAAGAAGACCAGTTGCAGTTGTTGTGCTTTGCATATGACCTACGATTAGTGAACAGAATACTTCTTGAGTCTTGCCAAGCGAAACCAGTGTTTGAACATTACGTGGTCACAGGCACCGACATGTTTGAGTTCACGGCCCTGATGCACCCTTACTGGCGCACGGCGGATGTCCGTCAATGCACGCTCTCTGGCTGTCATGGCGTCCTCTACGCTGACAAGGTGGGTCTGTAATCAAGTGTTGCACTGTTCCCAAATTTGTTTCAACATCATAGTGGATGCATCATAGTGGCAGCTCAATGGGTAGGGTGCCGTGCTGCTAAGCTCTAGTACGAGCATTCAGATGCCACCTACAGGGGCTGCCTTCCTTCGTCTGCTGTTGCAGCAATCTGGGTTTGTTGACAATCTGCCTTGCGTGCACCATGTCACTGAAGCCGGCCGTAGCGCCTTCGTGCATTGCGGCATGTTTTCTCTTGCCCGGCTGCACACTCGTAAGGTACATGTAACTTGTTTCATGGCTGCGCTAAAAACACGGACAGCAAACTACCAACGCCAAAGTAAACCTATATATGCACGAATCTCATCACGTGCTCTCTTTTTTACGCCCCTTCGTGACAGATTAGCAGCAACACACCCCCTGGGGCTATCTTTCTTTGAAGCATGGTCATGATATTGTCAAAAAAATACCAAACCAGAATTGACAGAATCACAAGGCCGATAAAACTAAAAATTGCAAGTAAAAGCAAGGACACAGTGTGTCATTCAGACAAAGCTGTCTAAAAATTGAAGCTCTTTTTGAAGCAAAGTTAAAGAAGGCATGCTTACGCAATGGTCAGATTTCTTGTTAATAAAATAGGCCTCAACAACTTCCCATTGCAACTTGTTACTTGATTTAGACAAAAAAACCGTGTCTTCGAAACTTGGCATGCATTCGCAACGCCTGCAGTGAAAGTCTAGGTGCCCCCCAGTATTTGTGCGTACCGCTAAGCTATGCTCTCGTGCCCTCTCATTGGAACAGCGCCCCGTCTGTCAAATGGAACACTTCCGCAGGTCAAGGATATTCATATACCACACCTGAAGTACATTCAGTGAAGACTTTGGCGTGGCGTTTGTTGCACATGGAGCGCTTTTCCTTGTGCATCATTGCACATACTTTAGCCAATTTGCATGGGGCGGTAAAAACTGTTTTGACACCAAACCGATTCGCAACTTTCTTTACATTGTGCGATAAACGGTGAACGTAGGGCATTGCGTGAATTGGCTGCTTGACTGCACTAGGCTGCTTTCCCTTTCCTTCTGTAAGGTACACTTCGCGTGATCCCATCTCGACACATTTTTTGGGTGACATCGCACCTGAACCACTCCCACGGCACTGTTCGTGAGTCAGGTAACTTGGACGCAGCACATAGGTCCAGAACACAAAGCACTCATTCCTGTGTCAGTCCATTCAGTCCTTGATTCCCAGCCACACTGACGTCCCGAAGTGCCTTGTGCATATCCAAGGCTGGCCGGCGTTCTGCTCTTTCTGCTTTCGCTACAACAGTGAGACAGGATATGAGCAGTGCTCGTTTCTTTGTTGTGATTGTGATGTTATGGGCTTCAAGGTAATCTCCCGAGTAAACACAATACGTGAGACACACACCTTCCGTTCCTGCAAACTCTGGCAGTTGCCTGACACTCATGTTTGTGTGGGTCTACCCTTCAAGTGTCAGTGCGCACCTTTTTTACCACTGTTACATTACTTTCATGGATAGTACAAGGAAGCCAGAATAACACAACAAAAACAAATGATTTGAGCAGTGTGTCTTATGCAGCAAGCCTGTGACGTTTTAGTGGCTGTGGGGAGATATGTATCACTTATGGCGCTAGCATATTAGTTAAAGTTTGCAGTTTCTTTAAAGGGACACTAAAGGCAAACAACAAATTATGCTACTGTGAAAGGTTAATGCGTGAGAATGTTTAAAACGATATGCATCAACGCTTTAGTAGTAGAGAAATTAAGGTAAAGGCAGGACACGATTTGTGCCACGTTCCAGCACTAGCCCCAATATGACGTAGTAGGGCCTCAGTACAATTGATGCAGTCTTCTGAGTGAGTGAGAAGACTGTATAAAATGTTACATTTCTGTTCAATTCATAGAAGAAAAAGAACTTCTTGAGACCCTGCTCCACTGGCGTAGTCACGTATTGAGTTATCGCTTAATGCTGCAGGGGCTTTGCTGGCTCACAAAACTCGCTCTAACTGCAATTTAGGGAAAATGTGATGTCGTTAAATGCCCAAAGTGAGTATGCCACTTGACCAAGAGTTGCTGCAGCAACGAAATTAACGCGACTTTTTCAGTGCACCACAGAGGGAGCTCCTACGCTTGAAATGTCTAAATGCCACACATCTGCAACAGTGGGATGAACAAAAAAAAAAGCTCCTCATGTTCTCTCTGTATTTTCGTGCAGAGGATTGCGAAAGCAACCATAATGTAAGCAATTCGTGTCACGTCCCCTTCAAAGCACTGCTTTCTCGCAGCACTGTTCCGTCGGTCTTGTCAGAATGCTGCATGCCCATGTAAGGGAAATGGAAGAATAGTAAAACAGTATTGATAGGAAGAGCTGCATATTTACTGAACCGTCACTGTATGTGCCTCAAAGGCAACTTAGACATCGGGCACGACTCCTCGGAGGGGGTCCACCGTGGATCGCGTAGGTTTTGGCAAGGTTCTACCTGGTGTTGCATAAATCTGCTGCCAGAAATGGGGGTAGGTTGCTTTTAGAAAATAATCACGTTTGTGTCAGTGGCTTGATGCTGTCAACCCTGGCTCTGGCAGCAGTGATGCTGGCAAAATAGTGAGAACCGCAAAGCGTAGGATACTGGCCCCTGAGTGACACGGTCCAACAACTGACAGTAGTGATATTTGTCCAACATGAGGCGGAACCTGGACCAGATTTTACGGTATATGTACCTGGGTTGATCGTGTCACATTTTGGCGGCACAGCACACCGGCATAAACAGACACTTGCTGAAAATCACCAGCACAAAGAAATTAACCACACACACATGGCACGGCCATACTCCGGCACTGATGTCCTGATGCATGCAGCTTGCTGACACTGCACGGCAATGCCCAAGTATCGAGCGCTTCGTTGCAATACAATGCAGCAGCCGGCAAAGTATAGGAAAACAAGCATGACAGGAAGTATTGTTTACGGTGCGGGCACAAAGTTGCCAGAGAAGTGCTAGCATAGTGCCGGCTAAAGGGACGGTTTGGGAATGCTACGTCACACGTCCTCTTGGAAATTGCGCAAATGGTATGCGGACCATTAACAGATGATTTTCTTTCAAAGTAAGCATTTCCTTGGCACAAACAAGCACTAGAAGGTTTCTGGAATCGTATTTAAATTGATAATGTTCCTTTCTGTCCATTTAATGTGAGGCCGCCATGGTGGTGTAGTGGTTATGGTGCTCGGCACTGACCTGAAAGATGCGGCTTCGATCCTGGTCGCAGTGGCCGCATTTCAATGGAGGCGAAATGCTAGAGGCCTGCATACCTAGATTTAGGTGTGTGTTAAAGAACCCCAGTTGATAGCAATTTCTGGAGCCCTCCACTATCACACGTCTCATAATCACATTGTAAAACCTCGGCAGTTATACATTATATTGTTTAATGTGAGGATACTCTCTCTTTACTAAGCTTTCATTCATATGCATACTTAGTATTGCATGTCATCATGGTTGAACCCTCCCGTTATTCCCACGGCAACATACCCAAAATCAGGAGGTTTGCACTACCACACATCAGAAACATCTCCATTGCTGAGCTGTCACACTAGTTGATCAGCACTCACTTGGAATAATATTTCATCGGCATGTTAGCAGAAAGCTCTCGGTAATATCTGAGCACAACCTTTCTCGCTCCATTACCACCAAAAACCTAGAACTAAATGTCCCAAGATTACTGCAAATTTTCTGGCCATGTTACTTTGGAACTCGTTGCCGTGTTGTCTTAAGCTGCTGTGTCACTCTGTAAGTACATGTAGTCGATGTAATCAGTTTGCCGTTACCATTCTATTAATAATTTATTTGTGTTATTCAAATATTTGTCCTCGTCGCTTACATAATACAGTAGAACCCCGCTGATACGTTTTTGAAGGGAGCGTAGGAAATAAACGTAAGAGACGGGAAACGTAAGAGCCGAAAAACAGGAAAACGGCAAAATATTTAGTGGTACAGAATTTTATTTCAATTCTTACGAGCAGCACGAAAATTGGCGCGCTCAGCCGCGATCTAGTCGATGGATAGAAACGCGGAGCTTAGGACGGCCTCATCCACAGAAATGTAATCAACGTATGTGATTTTTCTAACACCAATAGCTGTAGGCATGAAAGAACTAAGCACACGCAATCACGACCGGTGCGGCGAGTCCGACCGCGAACGGCACGCACGACCATGCGAGCTCCAACCAGCTCGAACTCCCTGTTCTCCGACAAATAACGAGATGATGAGTCTACGCCAACGCGATGGCAGAAGTGAATGCCAATCTCGAAGGCCTTGCTTTCGCAAGCAGTTACGTCATACACGCCATGTTTGTGCAGTACAAATCTCAAAGGCTATGCTTTTGTCAATAGTAAATGCCAATCTCGAAGGCCTTGCTTTCGCGAGCAGTTACGTCATAGACGCCATCTTTGCAATTTGAATCTCGAAGGCCATGCTTTTGTTTGCATCAATTGAAAGATTCGGTTGCTTGCGCCTCTCATGCGGCTAATATTACGGTCAAACGAGGCCAAGCTGCGTGAAAATGCACCATGGCCGCTCTCTTTGGTAGTCACTCGGTCGGCTCCGAGCGCACTTCGCGACGTATCATACGGGAACGGTCCGACAGTTACGACGTAACAGCGGGGTTCCCAATACATTGTATCCTATGGGAGCTATGCCGGGACCGGCGGAAAACGACGTAACAGCCGGGAAAACGCAGCAGTGAGGAACGTAACAGCGGGGTTCTACTGTATGGTGTATACTGCATGTGCACATTGCTGCTCAAATTTATTGGGAGGTCCTCTGTACAGTCTGTCACTATTGGATCCTGCAAATATAATCCCCATTTGTAACCTTATTTTGTGCTGTAAAAGAAACCGAAACTGCGTAGCGTCTGTTTCTTGTGGGTTACGTGTCCCTCCATGACAAATGTAGGGCAAAGCAATTGTTCTTGGGCCAAGTATTGAGGGAAAAAGAGTGTGTAGCATATAAGCAAAACAGCGCAAATGAACGAGGACTCTTGTGCCCACTCTTTCGTAGTCCTCGTTCATACCCACTGTGAATTGTTACCAACTCACCCGTTTTCATCCTATTGTCAATCCTATTCAGTGTGCAACAGCTGGACATTAAAGGTCTGCAAGAGTGCATCGCACTTTGTGAGTCCTGGCCTACTGTAATTTCTTGAATTCTGCCAGTACCTGGCCTGCCGCTTTACTCACAGCGCTGCCATATGATGCAATTCCAAATAATGCTTACTATCTAATAGTTAGTCTGCTTCAATTTCTTTTCTTTTGCAGACGAAGGACTTTGGCGAGTCACGTGAAGAACGAGAATATGTGACGTCTCGCAGGGACGGACAAGTACGTGACAGTGACTTGCATGATTCTACCTCTGCACTGGTTCACTTGGCAGTGAGATTAACAAATTCACAGTGGTTATTTCGTTCGCTCGAAATCTGTAGCTAAGATGAAATGAGTAGCAAATTTCACCAGCTTTTCAGCAGCTTGTTCTTCACTGGATCTACTGGAGATTTACTTGCACACTATCATGTTTGCTAAATTGGTTAGAAAGGTGTGTACAGTTTACCACAAAGGTTTCTTTTTGGAACCAGCATGTGAACTCAGATGCTGCAAAGCAAGTACACATGGTCACGTGCTTCAGTTACAGGCGAGGTGTGAGAGGTGTCTCACACAACCATAGGTTGGCAAACTCACTCATGAGTCGACTCACTCAGACTCAGATCTAGCCGTGATCTGAGTCTGAGTGAGTCCGGGTAAGTAATATTTTGGTGAGTTTGAGTCCGAGTGAGTTCGGTTGCGGCAAATTTTTGTGAGTCGGTCCGCGTGAGTCCGGTTGAGGAAATTTTGGTGAGTCTGAGTCCGAGTGAGCCCTAAACCCAAATATATTTCTTGAGTGAGGCTAGTGAGCTCCAAATTTATTTGCTGACCTATAATGATGACTACTCAACTCAGCATTACAATTAGCCTCATGACGGCTAACGTTGATACTCTCTTCTACTCACACTTATATCAACGCACGCAAGCGTTCATATGCCGGCTCAATATTTATTGATTAGATGCGTGCCTTGGCCCTCCTCCCGCAAAATTTTCAAAGAACGTTCTTGATAAAATATCTGATGTGAGTCGTATTATTTCAATAAAAATACTAGATTGCAACCACTGGTGACTCATATGTGAAGGTAAGAGACCAACTGTGCATCGTGAGCACCGATTATGTGAGATATTGGCGTTTAGTGCATTGAGATCGTGATTGAAAAAACTAATTATACGTAACGGACTCATGATCAGCTCACTCAGACTCAGATCGAGCCGTGAGTCTGAGTCTGAGTGAGTCCGATGAGTAATATTTAGGTGAGTATGAGTCCGAGTGAATCCTCGAGCAAATTTTAGTGATTCTGAGTCCGAGTGAGTCCGATTAAGGAAAATTTGGTGAGTCTGAGTCCGAGTGAGTCCTAAGGGCAAAATATTCCACGAGTGAGTCTGAGTGAGCTCCCATTTTTTGCTGACCTATGCACACAACCAAAACGCATCCATTCGACCATAGTATGATTTTGGGCCAACAGTTTCTGAGTTGGTTGCAGTGAAACAAACACTTAAACTACTGGTGCAAGCAAGCGGCCAGCCTCGCACAGGGAGAGA